>NW_007732208.1:117686-129811 GCF_000696425.1 Galeopterus variegatus | reverse complement strand
GGGATCTGAACCCTCGGCGGGAGCGCCGCCACACTCCCAAGCGCCGCACTCTACTGAGTGCACCACCGGGCCAGCCCCAACCATAGGTAGACTTTTAAATAAACACCCTGACTTTAGTAACCCCTTTTCTACCTGCCAACGAGTCTTAAACCTCTTGGGATTTGCCATGGCAGAAAACCCCCTTCATTTTCCTACCCTGGGCTGCAAATTCTTCTTCTTTTATCTTTCCGAACTCATGACATCTGCTGATGCCTCCCTCCCATTATCTTTGCTTTTATTTATTTGGTCTTTTTTTTTTAAGTTCCTTCACTATTAATTTAATGAAACAAACATATGCTCTGTCTGCCATCTTGGAAGAGCTGGCACAACTCTCATCTAGGAAGAGCTTTAAGGGTGGCAAGTGATGGAGCAGCTATTGTACAGGACTCTAGTGAGACACCTTATAATCAAAGGTAGGACTCACAAGATTTAAGACAAAATCTTCCCCCTTTAAAAGGGAGATGGAGATGAAGCCCAGGATTAACTCATAGCTAGACTCATATATAACCACTCTGGGACCACAAGATGAGATGGCTCTAGCCATCCTGGTTGGCTGAGAGCCTGGAGCTCAATCCCAGCCTAGATGACCAACTGGCTATCCTGTGACCAGAAAGAGGGGAATTTAAAGTGTCTGAGGAATTGCTCTACAGCTTGCAAAATATTTCTATTTAAAATATAAATAAGAATTTTGTCAGGGGTTCAACTATTATGGTTACTGAAGTTTCTAACACAAAGGGGATCACTCCATGGCCCTGAAGTAGGAAAGGGGGAGATGACTTTCCTAAATAAGACTTTTAAAGAAAACTGTATCTTTGAAAGTTCATTCACCATTTCCTACCTCTATGAGCATGTCCAGATTTTAATAATTCTTAGTTCAGCATTTCATTTGGTTAAATCACTGCAGATAAAACCAAAGGCCTATTGACTTTGTTTTAGATAGAAAAACATAACCCCATGGGAGTAATTTTAGAGTTCTAAATAGGAAGTATTTAGTGTAATTCGTACTAGTGGGATTATTAAATCTTAGAGTGGCATTTTTCTCATTTTGATGCAAAGTTCAAAGTTTTTTAGCTATAATGTAATATTGATTGGTAAACATTAAAAACTACTTAGCTCATCACTATTTTTAAATCGTATATGCCCATTAATAACCTCTGATTTTGTGCATATTTATTTTATATTCACAAATTAGAGAAAGCTGCTCTATTGTTAGTCAAATTGGAGGAATATTAGGAGAACACTTGCCTTTTTCAAAAATTTTCTTTAAGTAATATTTTAATTTAAAAGTAAAGATTAAAGTTATGTATGGAAGCTAAGATAAAACACAACAAAAATGGTATCTGAGCAATAAATGGATGCTGCAGCTTTTATAGAAAATGGAGATTATATTTTTAAAACGGAGAGTGTGATGCTGATAAAGCCAAGGTCAAGGGTTGAGGTACCCGTACAAGAAAGAAGGAAATAAAGAGAGAAAGAGAGAATGAAAGAAAGGAATAAAGAAAGAAAGGGATGGTGGGAAAGAAAGAGAGAGAGAGAAAGAGAAAGAAGGACAGAAAGAAAGAAAATAGGAATTACAAAATATCATAGCATTGTTGTGAGCTTTACAATAATTATAGAGGCTCTTCCTGTGTTCTCTTCTTCCCTGAGCTCTGCCTGCACTCAAGTTATCTCTCTCTGCCATGCCCTATTCTGAAGAGACCCCCTCCAACTCCCCCAGCAAGTGGGCTCAGCCTACAGAGAAGGACAGCATGCAGCACAACTTTGCCTGGCTTTCAGAGCACACCACAGCCCTGATCCAGCAGGGACCTGGGCAGGTTGTGGACAGTGATCTGTACAGTGTCTATGATTATACAGTACCACCTATGGAGAAAGCCCTTGTGAAAACACACATTCAGATACCTCTTCCTTCTGGTTGTTGTGGAAGAGTAGCTCCACATTCTGGCTTGGCTGCAAAACACTTCATAGATGTAAGAGCTGGTGTCATAGATGAGTATTTATAGAGGAAAATGAAATCATATCAACTACCTTGTTCAACTGCAATGGAATAAAACTAGAAATCAACAGCAAAAGGGACACTAGAAACTGTACAAATACATGGAAATTAAACAACATGCTCCTAAACAACAAATGGGCCAAAGAAGAAATCAAAAAGGAAATTAAAACATTCCTGGAGACAAATGAAAATGAAAATACAACATACCAGAACCTATGGGATACAGCCAAAGCAGTTCTAAGAGGGAGGTCTATGTGTTAAATGAGTCCTCCAAATGTTCTTAAAGCAATAAATGCTTACATCAAAAAAGAAGAAAGACTTCAAATAAACAACATAACATTACACTTTGAGGAACTAGAAAAAGAAGAACAAACCAAACCCCAAATCAGCAGAAAATGAGAAATAACAAAGATCAGAGCATAAGTAAAAGAATTAGAAATTTAAAATACAATACAAAAGGTAGATGAAACAAAGAGTTGCTTTTTCAAAAAGATAAACAAAATCAATAAGCCTTTAGCTAAACTAATGAGAAAAAAAAGAGAGAACACTCAAATAAAATCAGAAATGAAAAAGGAGACATTACAAATCAACACTAAGCAAAAAAAATAAATAAATAAAGCCAGAGGCATAACACTACCTGACTTCAAATTATACTACAAAGCTATAGTAACTAAAACAGCATGGTACTGGCATAGAAACAGACACTTGGACCAGTGGAGGAGAATAGAGAACCCAGAAATCACCCCTCAGTCTTACAGCCATCTGATACTGAACAAAGGCAACAAAAACATACATTGGTGAAAAGACTGCCTCTTCAATAAGTGGTATTGGGAAAATTGGATATCCATATGGAGAAGAAGGAAACTAGATATGCACCTCTCACCATATACCAAAGACTTAAGTATGAAAACTGAAACTGTAAAATTTAATAAGGGAAAACATAGGTGAAACACTTCAGGAGCTAGGTCTGGACATAGACTTTATGAATATGAGACCAAAAGCACAAGCAACAAAAGAAAAAATAAACAAATGGGAATATATAAAACTGAAAAGCTTCTGCACAGCAAAGAAAATAATCAATAGAGTGAAATGACAACCTACAGAGTGGGAGAAAAATTTTGCTAACTATATATCCAACAAAGGATTATTACCCATAATATACGAGGAACTCAAGCAATGACACAGTAAAAAAACAAATAACCCAATTAAAAAATAGGCAAAGGAGATGAATAGACATTTTTCAAAGGAAGACATACAAATGGCCAACAGGTACATGAAAAACTGCTCAACATCACTAGTCATCAGGGAAATGCAAATTAAAACCACATTGGGATATCACCTCACCCCAGTTAGACTGGCTATAATCAAAAAGATAGAGAATAAGAAATGATGGTGAGGGTGTGGAAAGAAGGGAACGCTCCTGCACTGTTGGTGGGACTATAAATTAGTACAACCACTATGGAAAGCAGTATGAAGTTTTCTCAAACAACTACAGATAGATCTTCCATATGATCCAGCAATCTCACTTCTGGGTATAAACCCCAAGGAATGGAAATCATCATGTCAAAGGGATACTTGCACTCCCATGTTAATTGTAGCTCTGTTTATAATAGCCAAGATATGCAACCAACCTAAATGTCTATCAATGGACGATTGGATAAGGAAACTGGTATATATACACCATGGAATACTACTCTGCCATAAAAAAGAATGAAATTCTCCCATTTGCAACAACATGGATGAGTTAGGATAAACTTACGTTGAGTAAAATAAGCAAAGCACAGAGGGATAAATACTGCATGTACTCACTCATAAGTGGGAGCTAAGAGAGAAAGAAAGAAGGAAAGACAGACCACAGTGGTGCATTGAGCTTGCAGAGGGAGAGAGCATACCTAGGGATACAAAATGGTATGCAGGAGAGAGGGATAGAAAGGGAGTTCAGGAATAACTGGGTGGGGAACATGGGGTATAATCACAATTTGTGGTAAGGGCATGCTGCCAGTATTGAACATCACATCTTGGGCACGAGTGGTGACAATCAGCTTTGTGTCCCATGAGTATTCATAAACAATAAAAAATAAATTTAAAAAAGCAGACATTACAACTGATACTACAAAAATATAAAGAATCATAAGAGACAACTATGAATAACTATATGCAAACAAATTGTAAAACCTAGAAGAAATGGATAAATTCCTGGACATATAGGACTTACCAAGGTATATGAAGAACTAGAAAACTAAACAGACCAATAATGAGTAATGAAATTGAAGCAGTGATAAAAGGCTCTTAACAAAAATAAAACCCAGGACCAGATGGTTTTACTGCTGAATTATACCAAACATTTAAAGAACTAATACCAATTCTTCTCAAATTCTTCCAAGAAATTGAAGAGGTGGGAATACATCCAAACTCATTCTATCAGGCCCACATTAACCTCATACCAAAACTGGAAAAAGATACAAACAGAATCCAGCAACACATTAAAAAGATCATTAACCATGATCAAGTGGGATTCATCCCAGGGAGCAAGGATAGTTCAACATACACATATCAATAAAAGTGATATATCACATCAACAGAATGAAGGAAAGAAATCATATGGTCATTTCAATAGATGCATAAAAAGCATTTGATAAAATCCAACATCCCTTCATGATAAAAACACTCAACAAACTAGGTATAGAAGAAATGTATCTCAACATAATAATGACCATATGTGACAAACCCACAGCTCACATCATACTGAATGGGCAAAAATTGGAGGTGTTTCTTCTAAGATCTGGAACAAGACAAGGATGCCCACTTTCCCCACTCTTACTAAACATAATACTGGAAGTTCTAGCCAGTGCAATAAGGCAAGTAAAAGCAACAAAGGGCATGCTAATAAGAAAGGAGAAAGTCAAAATATCTTTGTTTGCAGATGACATAATCATATACATAGAAAACCCTAAAGACTACACCAAAAAGTTGCTAGAACTAATAAATGAATTCAGTACAGTAGCAGGATACAAAATCAACACACAAAAATCAATAACCTTTCTATACACCACCAACAAAAATATCTGAAGAAATCAAAAAAATAACTCCATTCACAATAGCTACCAAAAATATGAAATACCTCAGAGTAAATTTAACAAAGGAGGTGAAAGACCTCTGCAATGAAAACTATAAAATATTGGTGAGAGAAATTGAAGAGGACACAAATAAGTGGAAAGATATCACATGTCCATGGGTTGGAAGAATTAACATCATCAAAATGTCCATATTACTCAAAGTAATCCACACATTAAATGTAATCCCTATCAAAATACCAATAACATTCTTCACAAAAATAGAAAAAATGATCTTATAATTTGTATGGAACCACAAAAGACCCTGTATAGTTAAAGCAATCTTGAACAAAAAGAACAAAGTTGGAGGCATCACACTTCCTGACTTGAAAATATGCTATAAAGCTATAGTCACCAAAATAACATAGTACTGTCATAAAAATAGACAAATAGACCAATGGAGTAGAGTAAAGAGCCCAGAAGTAAACCCATGCACTTACAGCAAAATGATTTTTGACAAAGGTGCCAAGAATATACAGTGGCAAAAGGACAGCCTCTTCAATAAGTGGTGCTGGAAAAGCTTGACATCCACATGTGGAAGATTGAAACTAGTCACCTATCTCTCACCCTAAACAAAAACCAACTCAAAATGGTTTAAGGATCTAGATTTAAAAACAGAAACTATGAAACTACTAGAAAGAGACATGGGGGAAAAGCTACATGAAACGGAATAAGAATTTTCCATTTTTTTTTAATAAGACTATGAAGGCTCAGGCAAATAAAGCAAAAATACACAAATGGGATTATATCAAACTAAAAGGCTTCTGCACAGCAAGGGACACTATCAACAACATGAAGAGACAACCTACAGAGTGGGAAAAAGTGTCTGCAAACTACACATCAGACAAGGGGCCAACATCCAGAATATATAAGGAACTAAACAACTCAATAGGAAAAAAACCAAATAACCCAATTAAAAAATGGGCAAAGGACCTGGAATAGACATTTCCCTAAAGAAGACATAAAAATAGCCAACAAGCACATGAAAAATTGCTCGAAATCACACTAATCATCAGGGAAACACAAATTAAAACCACAGTGAGATATCATTTCGTCCCAGTTAGAATGGCTATCATTAACAAGACAGAAAATAAAAATTGCTGGTGAGGATGCAGAGAAAAGGGAACTCTCCTACATTATTGGTTGATATGTAAACTGGTACAACCACTGTGGAAAACAGTATGGAGGTTCCTCAGAGAACTAAAAATTGAACTACCTTATGTCCCAGCTATCCGGCTATTGGGTATGTACCCAAAGAAAATGAAATCAAAATATCAAAAAGACACCTGCACTTCCATGTTCATTGCAACNCTACCTTATGTCCCAGCTATCCGGCTATTGGGTATGTACCCAAAGAAAATGAAATCAAAATATCAAAAAGACACCTGCACTTCCATGTTCATTGCAACACTATTCACAATAGCCAAGAGATGGAATCAACCTAAATGCCCATCAATGGATGAATGGATAAAAAAAAAAATTGTGGTGTATATATACCGTGGAATACTATTTAGCTATCCTATCATTTGCAGCAACATGGATGAAACTGGAAACCATCATGTTAAGTGAAGTAAGTCAGGCACAAAAAGACAAATACTACATGATCCCACTCATATTTGAAATCCAAAATTATAGAAGAAGAGAGTACAATAAAGGTTACTACATGCCAGGGGGGGAGAGGGCTGGTGGAGAGGAGAAGTGGTGGGCTAATAAATAGAAAACCATGCTATCTACCCTAAATAAATCATTGTGCAGAATATGCATTTATTGAAACAACATACTGTGCCCCACAAAAATAAATGTAAATAAAATTGGAAAATATATATATATATATATATATAATCTGAGCATACAAATGGATGAATGCCTAATAAAATTATTCAGGGTAATAATTATGAAAAAAAATTATATATATGAATTGCTTCATCAGTTGTAAAGTGTGATGCACATGCATGATGTTGTTGTTACAGTGCATGGTGATTGGGCTTAAGGAAAGTTTGTATAACTGAATGTGGTGTACTGAGCATCTCTGGGTTCAGATGGAGGTAAGAGAGCCAGAGAGAGGCTGAGCAGAGAATCAGGCATCCTAGTTCTGGAGGTGAAACCCATCTACCCTTCACCTGTCCCTGACCTACTCATCTTTGCCAGTAAACACAATTGAAGACATGGGAATGAGAAACCACAGTAGGTATCACAAGGGCCTCTAGTAGTTTATCAAATTTTTGGAGGGGTCAGGAGGGACCATTTTTGCTGGTAAGGAGGCAGGCACAGGCTACCCATCAATAAACAATAAAAGCCTTCAGATCGTTCTCACAAAGGCCTGTTATAAAGCAATGGGCAACATAAGGACAAATGAAAATAAAAGGCTTTATTCTTCCAGTTGAAAATAAGGGAAGAGAAATCCTCCCCGCCCCTTTCCCTTTTCTTAGAGCATTTACTTTAGAAAACTTGTCATTGTAAATTCTGTCTCTTTGAAATGTATATTCATCTTTTAAAAGCTAAATAAGTTCTTTTCCAGCTTTATGACCCAGGAATGTCTTTCTCAAGGACCTGGGGGACATCTCTATGAAATGTAAACATCAAGGAAGGCACCACCCTCTCTCCCAGTTTCTGTGGCTGGGCAGTAGCATAATTTCAGTGGCCCTAACTTCAGTGGGTGCCTCAGCTCCAAGTTGCTAAACTACCTCTTGTCATAAAGATATGAGAAGTTTGTTTCTCTTTTGGATAAAGCCAATTAACTAACCCACATGGTCACCCCAATTACTAGGCCAATCTAGAATGAACTGTGTAATAAATGTTTCTGTAAAGCCCTCTTACTTCAGGAGTTACTAGTTATTGTTTATCTTGGAAACACATATGCAATGGATTGTATTTGCTTGGCNACTGGAAACCATCATGTTAAGTGAAGTAAGTCAGGCACAAAAAGACAAATACCACATGATCCCACTCATATTTGGAATCTAAAAAAAAAAGTGGTTTTATAGAAGAAGAGAGTACAATAAAGGTTACTACACACCATGGGGGGAGAGGGCTGGTGGAGAGGAGAAGTGGTGGGCTAATAAATAGAAAACCATGCTATCTACCCTAAATAAATCATTGTGCAGAATATGCATGTATTGAAACAACATACTGTGCCCCACAAAAATAAATGTAAATAAAATCGGAAAATATATATATATATATATATATATAATCTGAGCATACAAATGGATGAATGCCTAATAAAATTATTCAGGGTAATAATTATGAAAAAAATAATAATTATATATATGAATTGCTTCATCAGTTGTAAAGTGTGATGCACATGCATGATGTTGTTGTTACAGTGCATGGTGACTGGGCTTAAGGAAAGTTTGTATAACTGAGAGTGGTGTACTGAGCATAAGAGAGCCGGAGAGAGGCTGAGCAGAGAATCAGGCATCCTAGTTCTGGAGGTGAAACCCATCTACCCCTCACCTGTCCCTGACCTACTCATCTTTGCCAGTAAACACAATTAAAGACATGGGAATGAGAAACCACAATAGGTATCACAAGGGCCTCTAGTAGTTTATCAAATTTTTGGAGGGGTCAGGAGGGATCATTTTTGCTGGTAAGGAGGCAGGCACAGGCTACCCATCAATAAACAATAAAAGCCTTCAGATCGTTCTCACAAAGGCCTGTTGTAAAGCTGTAGGCAACATAAGGACACGTGAAAATAAAAGGCTTTATTCTCCCAGTTGAAAATAAGGGAAGAGAAATCCTTCCCGCCCCCTTCCCTTTTCTTAGAGCATTTACTTTAGAAAACTTGTCATTGTAAATTCTGTCTCTTTGAAATGTATATTCATCTTTTAAAAGCTAAATAAGTTCTTTTCCAGCTTTATGACCCAGGAATGTCTTTCTCAAGGACCTGGGGGACATCTCTATGAAATGTAAACATCAAGGAAGGTACCACCCTCTCTCTCAGTTTCTCTGGCTGAGCAGGAGCATAATTTCAGTGGCCCTAACTTCAGTGGGTGCCTCAGCTCCAAGTTGCTAAACTACCTCTTGTCATAAAGATGTGAGAAGTCTGTTTCTCTTTTGGATAAAGCCAATTAACTAACCCACATGGTCACCCCAATTACTAGGCCAAACTAGAATGAACTGTGTAATACATGTTGCTGTAAAGCCCTCTTACTTGAGGAGTTACTAGTTATTGTTTATCTTGGAAACACATATGCAATGGATTGTATTTGCTTGGCTCTGTAAAGGGTGAGATTTCTTTTTGTCTTTGTAATCTCTTAGCAGATGGCCTGTGCCTCACATTGCATCCTGATTTAATGCTTATTCAATAATGAGACTGTTTTCTTTCGCTACTACCTCTGTAGAAAGGTTTTCTGCATTGGGAGAAAATTTTGTTTTTGTTTTTATTTCTCCAGCAGCAACTATGCCTGAACACATGAGCAGTAATTACTAACCCTGCCCCAGAGAGAACCACATAACACAAGATACCCATTACTGTAAACTCACAAAGCAGACTTTGATCTGAAGAGAATGTAAATGGTGACATATGTCTCATAGAGCCACATAATCAAGCTGTAAACGTTATCATGCGTTTAGAAAAATAAAAATATTTACTATTCATGGACAACCACTATTAACATTTAAACACATATTCTTTGATCTTTTTCTCCTTGCATCATTTTAGACTTGTTTGTTTGCTGTATAGTTGTCATTAGACTGTGTATACAGGTGTGTTCCTTGCTTTTTCTTTTTAATTAAATGTTGGTATGAGTGCTTTTCATGTATCCAAAACCTCGTTGTATCGGCATAAAAATCAATTGAGTGAATGGGGTATAATTTATTTAACCATTTTCCCACTGGGGAGTACTTGATTTATTTCTAATTCTGGTGTTTTTCAGTACCAAAAATTAAACTCAGGAACAAGTCTGTTTGCAGAAAGCTAAATCTTAGGATGTATTTGCAGAAGTCAAACACTGTCACCAGAAATTTTCATTCTTTTCTAGTAAAGAGAATAGATTAGACATATTTCCTTGTATGTGTTATTTACTCTTTTGTGAAATGCATGATTATTCCCTCAGACATTGTTCTCAGAGTCCACAGAGCTGTTTTTCCACAAATTTGATTTACTACAGTGACACCTGGTGCTGCAATTGGATTGAACAACACATTCCATGGAACTCAAATTCACTGGCCTCAGTTGTCTGCAAAGCTCTAAAGCAAGCAGCCTCTTCAAACTTCCAAGAGCATGTGAAACACCTGGGGATCTTAAAATGCAAATTCTGATTCAATAGGTCTGCATTTTTAACCAGCTGCCAGGAGATGCCTATACTGCTGATATACAAAGTGCACTGCGTAGCATGGCTCTAAAGCAGTGCTTCTCAACCTGGGCTGCACATTGGAACCACCTGGGAGCTTTATGAACAAAGGATGTAAAGCCTGGGTCCTGGCCTCAGGAAGTTTTAATGCTCTCCCAGAACCACACTTAACTTATGCTACAACTCCAACACTCACATATCATAGAACTCTTGCCTGTGGAAAGGGGCTTTAGATACTGTCTTGTCCTTCCCCACATTTTATTTCATAGGTAAACTTAGGTCCAGAGATAATGTAATTATAGTCACAGAAAGATTTTTGTTCAGACAGATTTCTACCACAACATAAACAACTGGGATATTCTACTCTCATCTGTACACTCTAATCATACTTTCTAAGGGAATTCTTATGGCTAGTACTATTTCTCAGGTGAGATCAACACGTGTTAACTCACTTTTCTTATGGGATAAGGATACGACGGGCCTGAGCACTTCTCAAAAGCAGTGGAGAGAAGGTAAAAAGAAAAAAATAGCATCAGTAGTTTCTCCTGGTTATCTCCATCTTGGGAAAGGGGCACATGGATCTGCCCTTTGACCTTGCACTCTCACCCAGAATACAGCCCCATCAGTCCATAGACCTGTTGACCTAAAAGAAATTGAGGCTGAATGTAAAAAGCACAGGATTTACTGAGCCAGACAATTGCACCTGGGGAAACACATAGGTTAGGTTACTCTGAGAAATGCTCTCCCAAGAGGCCAGCAGAGATTAGCATTTTGTAATCACAAGAAGGGGAAAGGATCAAAGGAGAAAGAAGACAGCCCCGCCTAATCACTTCAGTTCTCCTATTGGTTATACATGATGTATAGATTTGGGATTAGTATTAGTTAACACCCTACATGCAGGGATCTAGTGTAAGTGTTATAAGAAGGATTCTAGGTTACTTTAAGAATTTCTGTTGCTATCACATCGGCTTCTGAGTAAAAATGGTCTTATGATAACGTTTTCCAAGACATGTAGATGTGACCATTAACTTATCCCAGATGCTATAATTTAGGTGACCTGGTCATAGCAGATATTTTTGTTATCAGACCTTAAAACACCCATGAGCTGCTCAGACTCAGTTTCACCAGTGACTGGGGGGAATAACACCTGTGGAGTTACTGAAGGCTGCATGACTGTGCCACCCAGTTAGAAGTTCATTGTGAAACTACAGGACAAAATGGAGATCTGCAGATCAGCCCAACATGCCCAGCAGTGTTGCTTATGCTGACCCTAGCCCCTGGGCTCCCTCCCTGCTGTGTAAGCTAGGTTCTCGGCAAAGACTCCTCTCAGTGCCTCTGCAGGGAGGAGGGAGCAGGGAACAAACTCTGCCTTCCAAGTCTTGTATATTTTCCTTTAAATCTAAGCACTGAAAAGGGAAGCATATAATATCTCTGTAATATCTCTCATCATAAGCAAGCAAGACCCCTCCTTAAGACTCTCCCCCACTACCATTCATCTCCAACTACTGCTTTATTTCTCAGCAACTCTTTTTAGCAAAACTTCTAAATAGAGTTGTCCATATATACTGTCTTTACTTCTTTAGCTCTCGGTGTGGTTTCAGTCCTCACTGTTTATCCTGTCACTCCCCTGAACTTGACCTTGTTCTGACACCATTGATCTCCACCTTAATTGACCTGTAAGCATCA
>NW_007732208.1:115316-116825 GCF_000696425.1 Galeopterus variegatus | reverse complement strand
GACTTTGGGCTTCCCAGCCTCAGAAACCGTAAGAAATAAATTTTGTTTTCTTTATAAATCATCCAGTTCCATGTATTTGGTATAAGCAACCAAAACAGGCTAATACAGGTGGTCTCACTCAGATCCAAGGCTTTAAATACATCTAGACACTAAAGAAGCTGAAACCCTCACTTGTATCCAGACATATCTCCAGTCGCCTACTTAACACCTATGCTTGGTGAACTCGTCACCTTGGTCAGCCCTCCATCCAGACTTCCCTGTCTCAAGAAATGGTCCCAATATTCACCCAGTTGTTCAGACTCGAAACACAGGAGACTTTTTTACTCTTTTTTTTCACAACCCACATCCAATTAATCAGAAAGTACCTCTCTCTACCTTCAACATTTTTCAAACCTTACTACCTTTCACTACTTTCACTATTATCTAGACCAAAGAAACCATAATTGTTCACCTATACCACTGCAATAGCATTGCACCTGAGCTCTGATTCCTTTTTTACTCCTCAGTGATCAGGTCTCCAGACAGCAATCAGAATGATCTTCCTAAAACGTAAATCAGATCATGTCTCACCCCTGCCTCAAAAGCATCCCATAGCACTTTGAATAAAACCCAAACTCCTTACCATGTTCCAGAAGGTCTAAAATATCTGGCTCTTGCCTATTTCTCCAGCTTCATCCCCTTTTACTCTCTGCCTCACTCCCTTTGGTTCGACCAAACTTACCTGTTTACCTTTCCTAGAACAGGCCAAGCTCACTCTGTGTTGGGTATCCACTCTGTCCAGAACATCCTTCTCCTTAGACATTCATGGGGCTCACACTCTCACATCTTTCCAATCTCTGCTCAAATGTCACCTTCCCAGAGAGACCTTCCCTGACTCCCCTATCTTAAATCACCACCCCCTCCATCTCCTTACTCTCTATCCCAATAACATGTTGTTATATTCCTTCTCACTTTTCCTAACATTGTATTACATATAATGTTTACTGTTCTTTCTCCCCTGATAGAATATAAGCTCCCCGAAGGTAGGGAAATTCTGGATTGTTAAATTCTATATGCCCAGCTCCTAGAACTGGGCCTGGCACCTAGTATGTGTTCAGTGAATGACTACAGCACAGGTGACTGAAAGACTGTCAACTTTCAGGTGAAGGTGGGGGCTGGAAAGGTAGGTCCCAGAGAGAAGTAAACTCTCAGACAAGTCCACTTTAAGGGATTGTCCTTCTCTCCAATTTTCAATCCATATGAAGACTTTTACTGAAATTTCTCTTGGGGATTTCTAGTGAATGTTCTTTAAATCTGTCTGTGAACTGTGACCAAAAGTCAAAATTTCAAAAATACTCTTTTCAGAGAATAACAGGAAGTAGAAGAAGCAGTCAGATGACCAGTACTGGAACAGCTCAGTAGCAAAGGGCATGTGGGAAAAGGGACCATGTATGTTCCAATTTGAGTTCATCTTAGGATTTAACAATGTGAAGAATATGGCTCAGGAAAACTAACAACAGATCACAGAGA
>NW_007732208.1:113648-114401 GCF_000696425.1 Galeopterus variegatus | reverse complement strand
ATCTTAGGATTTAACAATGTGAAGAATATGGCTCAGGAAAACTAACAACAGATCACAGAGACAAAACAAGAGCCTAGTCAGCACAGATTGTCCCAGGGGGTTATAAGTAAAAACAAATTTAAGTCTGGTTTTAAATTTTTAAATTTGCATTAATATTTTAAGTAGTAAGGCTGACTTTTGACATTTATTTCATATGCTGTTACGTGTTGCCCACATGGGGTAAGTCAGATTGTCACTGAGCAAAATATGAGAGCACAGAATGGCGTGTCTGCTGCTGGATAGTCACGGGTAAGGTGTGGCTGCTGTTGATAGGATCACAAGAGACAGGACAATGATCACAGTGTCATTGTCCAGGAAGGGCATTACGCACACCCTGAACAGAGACTGGACCAAGTGGCATACTGACATGGCTCCTGACGTGAGGTCAGACGTCTCGCCCCAGCCCAGTGACCTCTCCTCCTCACCATGTCCCTGCCTCTTATGTAGTATCCATACCATATCTTCCTTCTACTTTTGCCTTGGTTTCCCACATGAAAGGCAAAAAAAAAAGTCTTTTTTTCTGATTTTTCTAATATAATATCTCTTCCATAAAGCAATGCATACCTCCTGGTCTACATCTGCACTACCACACACAATAGCCTAGCCACATGTGGCTATTTAAACTTACATTAATTGACAGTAAACAAAATTTGAAATTTTTTTTTTTTTTTTGTCTTTTTCTGTGTCCGGCAACGGATTGCAACCCTCAGTGTT
>NW_007732208.1:97509-113037 GCF_000696425.1 Galeopterus variegatus | reverse complement strand
CCGAACCCTCGGGTGGGAGCGCCACCGCGCTTCCCAAGCGACGCACTATCCAGTGCGCCACTGGGCCGGCCCCACAAAATTTGAAATGTAATTCCTCAGTCACATCACCCACATTACAAGTGCTCAATATCCTACTGGCAAGTGGCTGCAGCACAAGTACAGAATATTTCTATCACCCTGAGAAGTTCTATTAGACAGCGCTGTCCTAGATTAAATGACAGTAAATGTATGAGGTACAAAGGACCAAAAAAAATTACTTAATAAATTAAAATGTTATTCTGCTATAGTGAAGCTATACTGAAGATATCCTGAAGAGTGCCAGAACATAAACTAGACCCAGAAACTGAGATTAGCAAATAACAAGGAATCGCTAGTGGGGTAGAAAGAAAAGCATAAGAACATGATGTCTCAGAAGTGGAGAAAAGAAGATATTTCAAGAAAAAGAGCGTGTTCAGTAGTTTCAGTGGCGTTGAGAATGCAAGTGAGATAATGACTGAGAGGTTCACACTGGATACAGCGGCTAGGAAGGGGTGCTGGGGATTTGAGCAAGAGACGTTTTTGAGTATTAGTGGGGGCATAAGCCAGACTACAATGGGTAGAAATGTGACTGGGAAAGAGAAAAAGAAGGAAATACAGTCAACGCTTACAAAAAATTGGTTCTGAAATGTGAGGTAAATGGGCAAGTTGGAGGGTGATGCGGTCCAGGGTAATTTTTTAATGAGAGAATGTGACTATGTTACAAGTTAATACGAGAACTCTTAAACAAAGTAAATTTTGAGGGCCAATATTTTTCAGTAAGAATTGTAAAAAGCCGTAAATTAAAAATTATCATATTTTTAGGGGATTTAGAAAGTTGTAGAATCAAAGAGAACTAGGTGAACTAAAATTCCAGGGAAAAGAGACTGTTTTGAGATGAGCTAACACTGGTCAATCACCTCCCAGTCCCCCCCGCCCCCAGGGGATCGATCAATTGTGGATGCAGATGGGAGGATCAATTGTGGCCCCAGTCAAGGCCCTCTGCAGGGGAATGGAGGGCCTAGAATAACAAACTGAAAACTTGATGTGCCTCAAATACGTAGCCTTTCTCACTAGGTTAAGTTCTAGGGCTGCAGGAGAGGCTGGGGAGCTAAGCAGAAAGCTTCTAAAAGACAGAGTGATTTATCCCATTCAAGAAGCAAGTCCCATGAGCCGAGAAGACCAGTCTCAACCACATGGCCAATCTCCACCGAAAGACATTTGATGGAAGCTACATGGAGCAGGAGGCTCTAAAGCTGGGATGGAAACCTCTGAAGTACAGGTCTATGTCTTTTTCTGGCTTAAGTCTGAAGATGGAGACCAGCATGGCTCCTAAGGAAAAGGACAGAATGGCCCCTCCTGAGAAAGTGGGGTAAATCAAAGACAGACTGCAACCAGCTTCAATTCTTCTCCAATGCTGATAAGCCTTCCTTCTATCTATTTACCAGGAGAGACAGGGGATCCACTCAGGTGGGAGATCATGTTCTTGACTTTACACTTAACACTTTACATTGTAATTGCCTTTTTGTGTGTTTCCTTCCTACTGTCCTATGAATGTCTTGATGTCTTACTTGTCTTTGTAGCTCCAGTGCCTAGCACAGAGAATGACATGTAATAATCCCCCAGTAAGCATTGAAATGACATAAAATGAAATAATTTATACTCAATAAAACATACTGTTATATCTCTCTCTCACCCAACCTCAAAACGTAAAGATTCAGAAAGTACATACTTATATTAGTAATACTTTACTAATTATTACACCTTTAAGTGCATTGAGACCTTTTCCAAGGCTTTCGTATACAAATTATCTCATAACTCACACATACCTTACACTCAAGAAATCCAACTTGATCCGATGGCTCCATCTGGTGGCAGCATTGGGGAGCTGTTTAATTGCCTTGAGACCAGACACAGTAGTGGGCAATGTTTGTTTTTCTAACTCTAGCCTTGCAGGAGTTCATGATCAGCAACCTTGAAGAAGAGTCAGTGATTGGTTAAACCTGACCTGTCCTCACACGCAGAGTAAGGACATTTTTTTTTTTTCAAAGAAAAAGTGAAGCGCCGTATTGTGACTTGGGAGCTGGATCTATTGGGAGTGTGTGAGTGATTCTGAGAGGGAAAGAGGGTAAACAGTTTTGAGACGTAAACATGCATCTTCTCTATTGCCCCTCCTTCCTTCTTCCTCTTGGTTTAATGACACTTTTGGTCTTGGGTGAAACATTTCCCACCCAAGTATGGGATCTGATGTCCTGAAGGACTGGAAGGCTAATGAAATAAACCAGAAACGAGGGAGTTAGCTCCTCGAAGAATAAAATTTGACAGTGAAAATAAAGGAACCAAGCAAATAAGTTACTTCTGCTTTGTTTCTTCATTGGACTATCCAAGGTGTGGTTTCTCCTTACAATCCAGTTGGAGAAGCCCTGGACCAGGTAATCACCCTGCTGTCCTCCTGTCTTGTGAAGGCAATAACATCCCACCACATTGCTTAGCATCTTCCCTTTCCTTTCTTTCTTCCATGCCAGTCACTGACCTGAGTGTACACAATCCAAATGGACTGTTGGCATCTTAATCCTTTCAGCCTCTACTTTTTTAAAGCCCTGATTAAAACAGTATGTTTCTTTTCTCTCTCTCTTCTCTCTTTCCTCTCTCTCTCTCTCTCTTAAAAATCTACAATAGTCACCCCTAAACTTTTCCCTTAACATTTATTTGTTGAAGAAACTCTGTTGTAATTTTTAGTAAAATATCCTACATTCTAGACTTGACTAATTACATTCCCAGTCTATAATTCTTTCAACTGAGAGTTACATTTGAAGCTACATCAAATTGAAGTTGGAGCTTTTGGGGGGAGAAAAGTTTTTAGACTGAGCTGCAAACTGATTGCATCACCTCCAGAGGCATGTATTGTCTGGTCGTCTCCAACTGGTGAATTTATACTTAATCAGTGGTTTTAAGTCTCCAATCCATTTACTACAAAGTTCCCCATCAGACTTCCACCAAATGGCTTTAGGAGCTTTTGAAGGACATTGTCTAGATCTATTCCTTCATTGGAGATTACAAAATGGTGATATTGTGATTTTCTTATCCTTCCTTTATTAAATTTTTTATAAAAGGAGGAACATTTCCTTATCAACTATTTATTTCTCTTAAAATATAGCTTGTCCAAGAAAATCAGGATAAATGTTTCATTATTTTCTTTTATTTTCAAGTTTTCTAATAATTCTTTGGTGTGCTAAAAACTTCTAATTGTGTGCAATGACTTCTTTTATAGTATCATTATGGATTTTCACTCATTTGATATGTTTCAATCTATTGTCAGGTAGATGGAGAAACTAGCAGAGAAGATTGATTTAAAAAGCCACTGGAAAGGTTAAAGAAAACTGGTATGAATATTTTCAGCCAAGTGAAAATATTTCAAGGAGGAAAAAGTAACCAACTTGGTCAAATGCTGCTGAGAGGTCAAGTAAGGTAAGATGAGGACTTGAATTGAAAGTGAGGTCAAGTGAGCATGGTTGGGGAAGGGGCAGGTTTCTTAAGGCATTTTTAGCTGCAGAAGTCAGCTGCACAGCTAGATTATATGGTCTATAACCAATGAATCATAGACAGAGAGATGGACTTAACCAGGGATATGGTTTCACCAAGTACAACAATATGGGAAAAGGTCAAGGACATTGAGGGTTTAGGCAACAGTATGAATATAATAATTAAACATGAAATTTAAGTTGGGCAAAGAGAAGAAAGTACATGAGGGGGATGAAGGAAAGTGAAAATGTATAAGATCAAAGAATTAAAGCCCCTTATGGGGTCAAAATTGTAGGAGTTTGGGTACTTGAGGAAATGAGCTGAAAAAACAGGAGATGTTCAGAGGGTGGGATGTGTGAAGGTAAGAGTATAAAGGGTTCAAGCTCTTGTTAATGAGAGCTTTAGAAATGGCCAAGGGTAGAACTGAATACAAGAGAGAAGAGACGTCAAGAAACTGGCCAGGTGTATTAGTTTCCAATTGCTGCTGTGACAAATTACCACAAACTTGGTGGCTTAAAGCAACACAATGTATTATCTTGCAGTTCTGGAGGTCAGAAGTCTTAAATCAAGATGTCAGCAGAGCTGTTCTTCTCCTGGAGGCTCTAGGGGAGAAATCCATTTCCTTATGTTTTCCAGTGCCTAGAGGCTGCCTGTACTCCCTAGCTCATGACCCCTTCCTTCATCTTCAAGGCCAAGAGTGTAGCATCTTTTAATCTCTCTCTGACTCTGACCCCCCCTGCCTTTCTCTTATAAGAATTCTTATAATTACATTGGAGCTACCAGATAATCCAGAAAAATCTCCTATTCTTAAGTCCTTAATTTAATCACATCTATACATCTACAAAGTCCCCTTTGCTATGTAAAATAACATATTCACAGGTTCTGGGGATTAGGATGTGGACATATTTGTGGGACCATTATTCTGCCTACCACCCATCTTATTGCAGCTTATGACATTTTAATACAGATGAGACTTCCAAACCCCTGAAATTGGGGAGAAAATTCTCTTGATCTCCTCCCAAAAGATGCTGCCTGGGTCTAGAATCCTGGATCCTTATACTGAGATTAAATATAATTCACCTGGGAGAAATCAGGGTTCTTTCTAAAGTTCCTAAATTAAATATAATTTTTAAATTAATATGGTCTCTAAAATTTCAATTCTGTCAATATACTTTTTCAACTATTGATGTAGAAAGAATTGTTAAACCAATGAATGTAACTTTGTTTTCAAGACAGTAAAAAACAAACTTTCTGGTTTGTAAATATTTGGAAACAAAAACATGAGAACTTGAAAAATAAATAGGATGTACAAATGAAAAATCTCATGTAAAATATAAAATGTAATGTGAATTGTCATCAACAAATTTTCTATGCATCATGTTTACACTGAAGCCCCAAAGATCTGATAAGAACTGAAATTAAGATTATTGAGGCAGAAATCATTTTATTAAGAGTTATTGATAGCCAAATGTGAGGATCAACCTGAGAAACACAAACCAACAAAGTTGGGAAGTGCTCCGAAGTCTATCACAAGCTGAAAGATCTTATGGGAAAGTTTAGAAAAGAGAGGGGGGCTCCCTATACTAGAGTTGTCTTGTTTTCATTAGTGAGTAAAATACAGAAGTTACTGGTTACAGAATACTGCACATAAGCAAAAAATGTCTACATGCTGGACGAGTAAGATGATGCTTTGGCAAATCTTAAAGATAACTTGGTGGTTTACTAAGAGTTAGCAGGCTATACGTTAATTGGTACATCAACAATTTTAAGAATCAGCTTTTTTTCTTTTTGGCAGCTGGCTGGTGTGGGGATCCAAACCTGTGACCTTGGTGTTACAAGGCTATGCTTTAACCAGCTGAGCTAACTGGCCAGCCCCAACAGTTCTAAGAACTTACATGAATTCTCTGGTTAAGAATAGAATGCCTCGGGGTGGCCTGTGGCTCACTCGGGAGAGTGCGGTGCTGATAACACCAAGGCTGCGGGTTCAGATCCCATATAGGGATGGCTGGTGTGCTCACTGGCTGAGCCTGGTGCTGACAACACCAAGTCAAGGGTTAAGATCCCCTTACTGGTCATCTTTAAAAAAAAAAGAATAGAATGCCTCGCACAAATCACGAGGCCCCCACTTCAAGGCACTTGATTTTTTTAGAGAACCGCTAATGTAGCTGAGTCAGCTACAAGTCATCACTAAGTAGTAAACTATAGATGGCAGGTAACGAATGCCTCGCACAAATCACGAGGCCCCCACTTCAAGGCACTTGATTTTTTTAGAGAACCGCTAATGTAGCTGAGTCAGCTACAAGTCATCACTAAGTAGTAAACTATAGATGGCAGGTAACTTCTTACTCCAAAGTGAAATACTAGATTACCTATGGAAATAGTGACCATATAATTCATCACGCAGTCCAGGACATATTTAAGTGAAAAGAGCTATAGTCATATTTATGCTTCTACAACAGGCATAAAACCGGACAGTCCCAAGCCTACCATGATATACATTCATGCAACCTATGCAGGACTTGAAAAGAAACTGTCCAAAACCTGGTGTTAGAACCCTTAATCTAACATTCACCAGAAAGTTACAAAACAGACGAGAAGAGACTATCTTAGGAGAAGGTTTCAGCAATACAGTGGTGTCTCCCACCCCCTAACCATGAAGGAAGGGAGGGGGTGCTTTCCTTTCAAGTCTTGTGACCAGAATTTATGGAAGAACTCAGGCTGTATTTCCCAGAATCTGAGAAGACAAAGTTAGTGTAGAAGGACAGAGGGAAAAAGTCTTGGGCAAGAAGCTGGCTGAAGCAGCCTGTGGCAATACATAGACCCAAATGTCTCTGAATGGCATTGGCATTTCCTAACAGCAAATTCAAGATGGTGTGAGAACTCACCTTGGACCAACTACAGAAGGGCAAGCTGAGGGAGGGAATTGCCCTCATTGAAGAAACCAGGGTCAGCTATTCCCAGTAGAATCGCTCTATGGAGCCTACAACAATAGCCACAACAGTTACTAGAAAGGGAGTAGGTACTTCGTGCCAGGCACTGTCCTAAGCCCTTTCCTCATTTACTGATTTAATCCCCCAACCTGAGGGTGGAGCTTTCATTTTAAAGGAGATTCATAAATTTGATTGTTTAACTAACTCATCTTTTTTTTTTATCATAAAGCTAGACTTTTATGAGAATTGATAGTCCCAAGGACTAGTTAATTATCTTAACCAAAGGACCAGAGATTTCATCCAAAATTACAAGAAAGAAGAAATCCTTTAATTAGACTTAAAGAAATAGTAATAAGAAAGAATAGTTATTTTCTACTGTCACCCTAAGGAGTCATATATATATATATACAGACATGTATACATATTTACAGTTGTAGTTAATAGCTATATATACGCATACTAATACACACACCAAATACATACTTATGTATTATATATGTTTGTGTATGTATTTGACTGTCATCATCAATAGATCTGGTTTTAGCGGTTGTTGAATGCTGTATTAGTTCACTTCTGTTGCTTATAACAAAATACCTGAACTGTGTGATTTATAAGAAAATGAAATTTATTGCTTTCAGTTTCAGAAGCTAGGAAGTCCAAAGTCCAGAGAACACAGCTGGCAAAGGTCTTGGTGGTGGTGACAGTGACAGAAGAGTATCACATTGTGAAAATGGTGGAGCAGAGAGAGAGAGAGAATTTTCGTGCTCCCCTTTTAAAGCCCTCAGAACCACACCCATAACCACTATTTTTAATCCATTCACTATAGCATGGTTCTACAATCCAATCATCTCTTTAAGGTCACACTTTTCAATTACTATAATAGGATTTCCAACCCTCGACAGTTACATTNATAGTAATAAGAAAGAATAGTTATTTTCTACTGTCACCCTAAGGAGTCATATATATATATATACAGACATGTATACATATTTACAGTTGTAGTTAATAGCTATATATACACATACTAATACACACACCAAATACATACTTACATATTATATATGTTTGTGTATGTATTTGACTGTCATCATCAATAGATCTGGTTTTAGCGGTTGTTGAATGCTGTATTAGTCCACTTCTGTTGCTTATAACAAAATACCTGAACTGTGTGATTTATAAGAAAATGAAATTTATTGCTTTCAGTTTCAGAAGCTAGGAAGTCCAAAGTCCAGAGAACACAGCTGGCAAAGGTCTTGGTGGTGGTGACAGTGACAGAAGAGTATCACATTGTGAAAATGGTGGAGCAGAGAGAGAGAGAGAATTTTCGTGCTCCCCTTTTAAAGCTCTCAGAACCACACCCATAACCACTATTTTTAATCCATTCACTATAGCATGGTTCTACAATCCAATCACCTCTTTAAGGTCACACTTTTCAATTACTATAATAGGATTTCCAACCCTCGACAGTTACATTGGGGATTAAGCTTCTATGAGGTTGGGGTGGCATCCAGTCTACAGTAAATGCCAAAGTGTTTTAATTATGTAGAAATATCTACAAATTTCCTCCTCTTTGCTCTTCTAATGTGTTTTGATAGTATGAGAGGTCCTCAAAAAGTTCATGGAAAGATTCATTTTATCTTAATTTCATTTTTTCATGAACTTTTTGAAATACACTTGTATCTGCTACAAGTCCTCCAGTGCCCACAAAACTGTGAGTTCTCAATGCAGAATCACCCTTTCATTTTGACATCATCATGCAGCTAACATCATACTCAATGGTGAAATATTAAATGCTTTCCCTCTCATAATGAGAAGACAAAAACGACCACTCTCACTGAGATAAGAGGTGCTCAGTTTCCCTGGGTTCAGGCTTCAGGACACACCTCTGGGCTTCAAGCCACTTCCCAAGGTCTCAGTCCCCTCCTCTAGGCCCTCTCCTGGAGAAGAGAGGCTGTTGCTTGTTGTACCTATTTTCAGCACCAACATGGGGAAATTGAGACCTCAGGGGGCTAACTTATACAAATCCAGTGGCTGGGCATGCTCAATAGAAAGGGCTTATAGAACCCTAATAGCCAAGCATGCTCAGTGGAAGAGAGTTTATCCTTTGAATGACCTCCCACTAGAGATGCTAAAGGGTACAGAATATTCTTGAATACATCTATTGCATGTGACAACATTTGACCAGTGAACATGCCCTAGAAGGAGACCAACTAAGCATGTGCAAGAGTATGTTACCTAACAGGGAACAATTCCCTTAGCTCAATATCCATTAGATAGCATGAGTATATATTAGGTAGCGAAATTATAGAAACTGAATCCCGGCAGAAGGCAGGGCTGCTGCTCGGTCCCCTGGAGCCAGCCTGCACTCTGCCAGAAGAGTGTGTATTTCTCTCTTTTTGTATTAAACTTGCCTTTAGCACGCTGCTGTTCACTTTAGAGCGCTGATTAGTCCCTGAAGCTGGGCTGTACTTTCTCTGTTAAGTCTGTATCTCTCATTTGTTACATGAAATCTGTTCTCACTTTCTGTTGTGACTCTGCTCTTGAATTCTTTCCTGTTACAGAGTAAAAAGCCTGGTAAGAGGATGGGGTGGGTTGAGGCTGGCTATCGGGCCTCTCAGACCCTCTTCTTCAGCACCATTACCACTTCTATTTTATATTGTACTGGATGTTCTAGCCATTGTTATTTTTTTAAAGGTATAAATAGCATTGTAATGAATGAGTGAAGCACTATATAAAATAGTGCATACTTTGTGATTTCATTTATATGAAGTTATAAATAAACAGAACTAAGCTATGGTGAAAAGGGGATGCATATCTGAAAATTCATATGTAAATATATGTGTATGTATCTGTGTATTCATAAAAATCCTGTTTTAGTCCGTTTTGTGTTGCTCTAACAGAATACCTGAGACTGGGTAATTTATGAGGAAAAAAGGTTTATTTTGCTTATGATTCTGGGACAGTTGCATCTGGCATGGGCCTCAGGCTGCTTCTACTCATGGCGGAAAAGCAGCAGGCAGCTTGCAGGAAGCAAGAGAGAGGAAGCAAGAGACAGAGAGAAGGTACCAGGGTCCTTTTAAGCAATGAGCTCTCGTGGGAACTAATCCAGCGAGAACTCACTCATTAGTCCCCCTCCCCCAGGGAGAGCATGAATCCATTCATGAGGGATCTGCCCCCACAACTCAATCAGTTTCCAACACTGCCACACTGGGCATCAAATTTCCACATGAGTTTTGGAGGAGATGACACATCCAAACTCCATCAAATCCATAGTTATTTTGAAGTGAATTTTTATTATATTAAAATATTACCTTTCATGTAATCCCAAAAATAATACCAAAAGTTTATTTTTCCCCCTATGCTCTGAAAGAGTTGAAATAGCATTGGGATTATATGGTTTTTCCTTCTCCCCCAAAAAAATTTATATGAAAGTTATCAAACATACAAAAAATAGTACAGTGACGACCCATATATCTGCCCACTTAGATTCTACAATTAACATTTTTCTATACTTGCCCTTATCACATATCTACTCACCTGCCCATTCATCAGTCCATTTTATTTTTGAAGCATTTCAAAGTAAGTTAAAAACTTCAGTATACTTTATCCCTAAACTCTTCGGAAGACGAGTAAAGAATTTAAGTCCCCAAAGAGCGATGAAGGAATATGTTGAAGGTTGATTTTATTTTCCCTGAAAGGGGGTAGCAGATGTCACCGACATGGCAATAACTTGGGGTGGGAAGGGGACAGAAGGAGAGGCAGGGGAGCTAGAGAGAGGTTCTGGAGAAAGAACAGAAACACTTGCTTTGTGGGTGAGAATAACTCTAGCTCCACTTCCATTCAAAAACCATCATTAGGGCCGGCCCGGTGGTGCACTGCTACAGTGTGCCGTCTAGCTCCACTTCCATTCAAAAACCATCATTAGGGCCGGCCCGGTGGTGCACTGCTACAGTGCGCCATTTGGGAGCGCGGTGGTGCTCCCGCCAAGGGTTCAGATCCCACATACAGACCGGTTCCCGCTCACTGGCTGAGTGAGGGGCGGGCGCGGCATTGCGATCCCGTTGCCGGTCCCGGTCCGATACGGGCGCGACACTGAGGGTTGCGGTCCGTTGCCGGAAACGAAAAAAGACAAAAAGAAAAAAAAAAAAAAACCATCATTAAAATCTATGGTTAAAATGTTATCACCAGGGAAGCAGGGCAAGGAACATTTAGGAACGCTCTTCTATTTTTGTGTCTGTTTTTTCTGTAAGTCCAAAATTAGTTCAAAATTTAAAAAAAAATTTAAATCTACCTTCTCAAAAATGCCTTGCAACATTTTATATTTTGAGGGAGATGAGGGGGAGTTCAGTCTTTCAGTAAATATTGACCACTTGTTATCTGCCAGATACTACACTAGATGCTGGGGATTCCAAAGTGAACAAAAAATGAAGTAAAAGACTCCCCAGCAAGCTTCTCAGTATTTTATTCTTCAATCAAAACAATATATGAGTCACAGGAAAACTCAAAAGAATGGAGGAGAACAAGCAAGCATTACCATATTGAACACAGTTTTCCCTAATTTCTGGAGTGAAGAGGTCGAGCAGCCCGATAGCACAAGTTGAACTCTGTCCCAGCCCTCCTTACACTCCCCCTGTCCTACACTGAGTCTTTCCAGCCCCCTCCCTTCACTGTCCCCACTTCTGGCATTTCCCTCTCTTCTGCCATCTCATTTCTGCAGCTTGGTTGTCAGTGGTACCAGAACTATGCCCACCCTTGATGAAAGAGCTAGTTACTGCCCTATTAGTCACAGGAAACTTCTCACTGATCAATCATTGGGCCAGCTTCTAAGAGATAAAGGATCAATATTTTTATGAATTATAACAAATTTTATTATTTATTCATTTTAACGAATTCAACTATAATTACCATATTATAAACAAATGTTAACCATAGTTTGATCACTATAAGGAGATTCTCTATTAAAATTTACAATCTATGCCAATATGAATCTGGCCCTCACATCGTAGGAGTGACAATCAGCTTTGTATCTCATGAATATTCATAATAAAAAGTAAATTGATAATAATTAAAAAATAATAAATAATAAAATTTACAATACATGCCAAATCATTTAGGCACTGTATCTACTATCTGCAGCATAGATTTCTAGTTATCTTGTGTGTTTTCATGTTTGAACTTTATGTGAACTCTCTAGAGGGAAGACCCTTTTTTCCATTTCTTTTTCTTTTCTTTTTTTTTTATTGAAACATAACTGATTATACATATTTGTGGATTTCAGGGTTGAATATAAATACCTGTGTACAATGTGTGATGATCAAGTCAGGATAATAGCATATTCATTATTACAAAATGTAATCATTCTTTGTGTCTATTAACCAATTTCTCCCTAACCCCTCTCATCATCTCCTTTCACACTTATAGTAACTGTGGAGTGTACTAACATTAATAAAGCAAATGTATTTCACAGGGCCTAACTTCCAAAGCCCTGTAGTTTCAGGTATAACCTAACTTTTTAAAATTACATATAGAAATGTTAAGCTTGCAAAAGACAGGAAACTTTCCCCAGGCTAAAGTCTCTGTTGTAGATAAAGAATTGTAACACAGCAAGTTGCTGGCTCAAGGACGGATGTCCTTGGTTAACCTACTGACTGATATGTTAAGAAAGTTGCTTGATTCTTTTGTAAAAATACTAAGGAAATTGCTGTAAGGAAAGACAGTATTGCTAAGAACAAGCTTTTGTTGGTGGATCCACTTAACTTTTTACAAATTGCATTATGGAATGTCACTTTATTTCACTGATGTTACTAGTTCCCATTTGTTAAAACTATACTTAGCCCTAATTCTGCCCATATCCTTGTATTTTTTTAATGATTAAACCAACTGAATTTTCTTGTGAAACTCCCTTGTCTTTACAATAAAAAGGAGAGGCTAACTTTGAATCACGGCTGCCACATTCATTTTTTTCCTCCTAATGGGGTAATTACTGAAGTGCAGTCCTTCTGGGCCTCTCAATGCATACATAGTGCTTTGAGTAATTGCATAACTCTTTTTTTTTGTCTCCGTTCCACAGGGGGAAGTATAACAGGTAACCACAGTTCTGTTCTCTCCTTCTGAAAATTCAATGTTTTATTGTAATTTTTCTTTCTTCCTTCCCTCCCTCCCTCCCTCCCTCCCTCCCTTCTTTCTTCCTTTATTTTATTCTTTTTTAGCTCCCACTCATGAGTGAGGACATGTGTCATTTCTCCTTCTGTGCCTGGTATTTCCCTCAACATAATTTTCTCTAAGTTCATCCATCCTGCTGTAAATGGCAGGATTTCATTCTTTTTTATGGCTGAGTAGTATTCCATTGTGTATATATGCCACATTTTTTTCTTATCCAGTCATCCATGCCTGGACATTTAGGTTGGTTCCATATCTTGGCTACTGTAAATAGAGCTGCAATAAACACAGGAGTGCAGGTATCACTTCAACATGATGATGTCCATTTCTTTGTGTATATACCCACTAGTGGGATTGCTGGATCATATGGAAGATCTATCTGCAGTTGTTTGAGAAACCTCCATACTGTTTTCCATAATGATTGTACTAATTTACAGTCCCACCAACAGTGTTTAAATGTTCCCCTTTCTCCACATCCTTGCCAGCATTTGTTATACTCTGTCTTTTTGATAATAGCCATCCTACTTGGGGTGAGATGATGTCTCGATGTGATTTGATTTGCATTTCCCTGATGATTAGTGATGTTGAGCATTTTTTCATATATCTGTTGGTCATTTGTACATCTTATTTTGAGAAATGTCTACTCAGCTCCTTTGCCTATTTTTTAATCAAATTATTTGGTTTTTTTACTAAGTTGTTCAAGTTCTTTGTATATTTTGCATATTAATCCCTTGTTGGATGCATAGTTTGCAAATATATTTGCCTTTTCTGTAGGTTTTCTTTTTACTCTGTTGATTATTTCTTTTGCTGTGCAGATGTTTTTAGTTAGATATAATCCCATTTGTTTATTTTTCCTTTTGTGACATGTGCTTTTGAGGTCTTATTCATAAAGCCTTTGCCCAGTCCTACATCCTGAAATGTTTCCTCTATGTTTTCTTCTAGGAGTTTTATACTTTCAGGTCTTATATATAAATCTTTAATTCATTTTGAGTTGATTTTGGTATATGGTTAGAGGTACAGGTCTAGTTTAATTCATCTATACATGGATATTCCATTTTCACAGCATAATTTATTGAAGAAGCTGCCCTTTCTCCAATGTATGTTCCTGGTGCCTCTGTCAAAAATCAGTTGGTGCTTAGTATGTGGATTAATTTCTGGATTCTCTATTCTGTTCCATTGGTCCATATGTCTATTTTTATACCAGTACCATGCTATTTTAGTTACTATTGCTTGGTAGTATAATTTGCAGTCAGGTAGTGTAATGCTTCTGGCTTTGTTTGTTTGTTTGTTTGTTATTTCACTCAGGATTGCCTTGGCTATTTGAGGTCCTTTGTTGTTCCATATGAATGTTAGGATTGTTTTATCTGTTTCTGTGAAGAATGTCATTGGTATTTTGATGGGGGCTGCATTGAATCTGTCGATTGCTTTGGGTAGTGTGGCCATTTTCATAATGTTAATTCTTCCAATCCATGAACACAGAAGCTCTTTTTCCATCTTTTGGTGTCATCTTTAATTTCTTTCAGCAGTGTTTTGTAGTTTTTGTAGAGATCTTTTACCTCCTTGGTTGAATTTATTATTAGGTATTTTATTTTTTTGGTAGCTATTGTAAATGGGCTCACATTTTTTATTTATTTTTCTCCTAGTTCATTGTTGATGTATAAAAATTCTACTAATTTTTGTGTGTTGACTGTATCCTGAAAATTTACTAATTCATTTATAATCTCTAGAAGTTTTTTGGTAGTCTTTACATTTTTCTATATACAAGATCACATCATCTGCAAACAGGGACAATTTGACTTCATCTTTTCCAATGTGGATGCCCTTTATTTCCTTCACTTGCCTGATTAGTCTGGCTAGTATTCCTAATACTGTATTTGATAGGAATGGTGAGAGTGGGCATCCTTGTCTTGCTCCTTTTCTTAAAGTGAAATCTTTCAGCTTTTCCCCATTCTAAATGAAGTCAGCAGTGAGTTTATTATATATGGCTTTAACTGTCTTGAGATACTTTCCTTCTACATCTAATTTGTTGAGAGTCTTTATAGTGAAGGTCTGCTGACTTTTGTCATGCTTTTTCTGCATCTATTGAAATAATCATATGGTTTTTGTCCTTGATTTTGTTGATGTGGTATATCACATTTATTGATTTGCACATGTTGAACCATCCTTGCATCCCTGGGATGAATCCCACTTGATCATGGCTTATAATCTTCTTGATGTGCTGTTGTATTCTGTTTGATAATATTTTGTTGAGGATTTTTGTGTCTGTGTTCATCAAGGTTATTGATCTCTAGTTTTCTTTTTTTGTTGTGTCTTTGTCTGATTTTGGTATCAGGGTGATGCTGGCCTCATAGAATGAGTTTGGTAGAATAGCCTGTTTCGTCTTTTTGGAATAGTTTGAATAGGGCTGGTATTAATTCCTCCTTAAAGGTTGGGTGGAATTCATCAGTGAAGCCATCCAGTCCTGAAATTTTCTTTGTTGGGAGACTGATGATTACTGCTTCAATCATGTTGCTCCTTATTGGTCTGCTCAGGTTTTCTATTTCTCCCTGGTTCAGTCTTGGTAGTTTGTATGTGTCCAAAAGTTTATCCATTTCCTCCAGGTTTTCAAATTTGATGGTGTATAGTTTTTCGTAACAGTTTCTAATGATCCTTTGTATTTCTGGGGTATTGGTTGTAATGTCTCCCTTTTCATTTCTGATTTTTGTTATTTGGGTCTGTTCTCTTCTTCTTCTTCTTCTTCTTCTTCTTTTTTTTTTTTTAGTTAGTCTAGTTAATGGTTTGTCTATTTTGTTTATCTTCTCAAAAAACCAACTTTCGTTTCCCTGATTTTTTGTATTGCTTTTTTTTTTTTTTTTTTTTTTTTTTTTTTTTTTTTTTCCGGGTCCGGCAATGGATTGCCACC
>NW_007732208.1:87561-96581 GCF_000696425.1 Galeopterus variegatus | reverse complement strand
TTTTTTTTTTTTTTTTTTTTTTTTTTTTTTTTTTTTTTGTCTTTTTCCGTGTCCGGCAACGGATCGCAACCCTCAGTGTTGCCCCCGTACCGGACCGGGGACCGGCAACGGGATTGCAACCCTCGGCGTTGCTCCCGCGCCTCGCTCAGCCAGTGAGCGGGAACTGGTCTGTATGTGGGATCCGAACCCTCGGGCGGGAGCGCCGCCGCGCTTCCCAAGCGGCGCACTATCCAGTGCGCCACCGGGCCGGCCCTGTATTGCTTTTTTTAGTCTCCATTTCATTTAGTTCTCTTCTGATCTTAATTGCTTCATTACATCTACTAATTTGGGGATTGGGTTGTTTTTGTTTTTCTAATTCTTTGTGGTACAATGTTAGGTTATTTATTTGATGTCTTTCTGTTCTTTTGATGTAATAGACTTATTCCAATAAACTTCCCTCTTAGTATGGCTTTTACAGTATCCCATAGGTTTTGGTATGATGTACCTTTATTTTTATTAGTTAAAAAATTTTTTTGACTTCCTCTTTAATTTCTTCTTTGACCCATAGGTCGTTCAGGAGCATGTTGTTTCATTTCAATGTATTAGTATGACTTCCAACATTTCACTTGTTATTGATTTCTAATTTTATTCTGTTGTGGTCTGAAAAGATACATGAAATAATTTCAATTTTAAAAAACTTGTTGAGACTTGATTTGTGACCTAACATTTGGCCTATCTTGGAGAATATTCCATGTGCTGATGAGAAGAATGTATATTACGTAGTTGTTGATGAAATGTTCTGTAGATGCCTGCCAAGCCCAATTGGTTTAAAGTGCAGTTTAAATCCTGTATTTCTCTGTTGATTTATTGATTAGATGATGTGTCCAATGTTGAGAGAGGAGTGTGGGATCCTCAACTATCATTGTATTGGGTTCTCACTCTCTCTTTTGGTCTAATAGCATTTGCTTTATATATCTGGGTGCTCCAATGCTGAGTATTTATATATTTAAGATTGTTATATCCTCTTGCTGGATAGATCCCTTTGTCATTATATAATGACCTTTTTTATTTCTTTCTATAGTTTCTAGTTTAAAGAGTATTTTATCTGATATAAAAATAGCTACTCCTGCTCATTTTTGGTTTCCATTTGCATGGTATATCGTTTTCCACCACTTCACTATTAGTCTGTACAGGTGAGGTGAGTTTCTAGTAGACAGCATATAGTTGGGTCTAGTTTTTGAGTCCATTCACCTGGTCTATGTCTTTTACATGGGGAATTCAATCCACCTATATTTAGGGTTGTTACCAAAAGGTAATATAATACTCCTGGACTTCCATTGATGTTTATATGGTTGTTTCAAATATCTTTTATTCCTTTCCTTTCCTTTTATTGTTTGTCTTTAGTGTTTGTTGGTTTTTTTAAGTGATAAGATATTCTTTCTCATTTCCATATCTGTTCTTCCAGTGGGTTTTGTTCTTTCTTGTGTATTCCTGGTGGTGATTATTATTTTGGGGGGTTCTAGATGTACGAATTCCTGGAGGATTTCTTGTAGGACTGGGTGTATGGTGGTGATCTCCTGAAGTTTTTGTTTGGGAAATACACTATTTCTCCTTCATTTCTGAAGGATAGCCTTGCTGGTTTAGTATTGTTGGCTGGCAGTTATTTTTCTTTTAGTACTTTAAATATATCATCCCATTCTCCTGGCCTGTAAGGTTTCTGCTGAGTAATCCGCTGTTAGACCTTTTGGGATTGAATCTGATTGGGGAACTTTGAGCCTGTTGGATCTCGAAGTCCATATCTCTCCCAATACCTGGGAAGTTTTCTGCTGTTATTTCATTGAATATATTTTCAATGCCTTTTCCTTTTCTCCCCCTTTACAGAACACCCACAATTCAGACATTTGTATGCATAACATTGTCTGATAGCTCTCATAGGTTTTCTTCATTTTTTAATATTTGTTAATATTCTTTTTTTTCTTGGTTTGCCTGGGTTATTTCAAAAAATCTGTCTTTGAGATCAGAAATTCTTTCTTCTGCATGCTCTAGCATGTTCTTTAAGCTCTCAATTGTATTTTTTACTGTGTTGAATGAATCCTTCAATCCAAGAGTTCCACTATGTTCTTTTTTAAGGTATCTATTCTTATATAAAGTTCCTTCTTCAGATCCTGGACTGTTTTTCTCATTCTGTTGTGTCACCTGAGTTTTCTTATATCTCATTAAGTTTTCTGAAGATTGTTGGTTCAAATTCTTTTTCAGTCATTTTGTAGGTTTTATGTTGTTTGGGATCTGGTACTGGAGAATTACTACTTTGGGCATGTCATATTTTCTTGTTCTTTCTCATATTTCTAGTAGTCCTACATTGATGTCTGGACATCTTGTTGAGCAGTTGTTTCTTCTAATACTCAGGAGTGGCTTTTGAGGAGAGACTCTCTCAATAGTTGATGTATTTTATATTGAACATTGGGTATGGTACTTTAGTTTTGGTTCTGGATAGAAGCAGTGGTGTAGCCTCTGTGTGGTTACTTTGACTATTCAACATCGGAGTTGTCTGTGAATGCCTCTGTGGCCTAGGCACTGGGGCATTCAGTAGTTCCTTGCTGAAGTGAGTGACACTGGGTTGGGTCATTGAGGTTGTAGGTGAAATCTTGAGCTCTTGGGTGAAGTACCCAGATGCCCTCTTGCTCTCTGGATGAAGTGAGACATAAGCAAACTTGCTGTTGTCCTTTGACTCTGACAGGTGCACTGGGGTAATCTGAAGGTCCTCAGCTTAAATGGATGACCCTGGGTGGGGTTTCTGGGGGTCAGAATTAGTACCTTAGGCTTTGAGGGAAATAATGTGGTGCTCAGCAGCCCCTCAGATAGTTTAGTGACTCAATGGTGTCATTGGGGCTCTGGGCAGAGCTCTGTACCCCCAGGAGAGGCATTGGGGTACTCCGTGGCTTCACTGTTGAAGTGGGTGACACTGAATGGGGTCATTGGATTTGTGCGGGGGGGGTCTGTACTCTCAGGTGGGACACTGGGATGATCTTCAGCACCATTGTTGAAGTGGGGCACTCTGGGTCAGGTGTTAGCAGTTTGGAGTGAGATGCTGGGGCCCTCTATCGCTATTCAGCTGCAGTGGCCACTCTGGGCAATGCTGCTGTGATTGTGGACAGGACCCTGTGATGCTAAGAGCATTACTGTGACACTCTAGATCTTCTCAGCTGGGGTGAGCTGCCCCACATGTGGTTGCTGAGGCTGTGGGTAGGCTGCTATGCCCCCAGGAGAGATGTTGGATCCCTATGAAGCCCCCTTGCTGGGGCAGGCAGACTTGAGTGGGCTCACTGGTGCTGCAGGCATGTATCTGTGCCTGAGAGAGGCATATGAGCCCTCTACTACCTCTTTGTGGCTGCAAGAATTGCAAGGGTGCTTCACCAAAGAAGGTGGGGTTACCAGAAGTGGCTAGAAGCCCTGATTAGGCATCTTTCTAATTCTGTAAAGTGTGTGCACCAATCCTCTTCATCCTGAGGGTGACACACACTTGCTGTACTGGACTGCCCATTCCTAGGTCAAAGGATATTGTGTGGACATGGGTGTGGGCAACCTGGTACAATGGCATGGCCTCAGGAGAGTAGAATCACTGCTGGGGCTAGAGCAAAATGTTCCTGGGTGTTGCGGCTGATCTCAAATTTGTGATCGCTGCAGTAGCCTGGTGCCCAGGGGGTGGGGGCAGTTTTGCACGTGTCTCCCCAGGTTAATTCAGTTATGTGTGCCCTGGGGTTCCCAGCACCAGGCATGTGGCCACAGAGGCCCTCCCTGAGAGAGGAGTATGGGATCTCTTCCCTCTCCTCATGGCTACAAGCATTGTATGAGCAGCCTGTCAAAGTAGGCAGGGTCACCTACCTAAAGAACCTGACTGAACAGACTGCTTTCTGGGTCTGAAGGGTGTGCGCACTGACCCCCTCCATCCTGAGGGTGGCACTCTCGCTGCACTGGATGGTCTGTTCCCAGGGCACAGAGAAGAAGCCAACTTGAGGGTGGTGGGACCAATCCCAGTCCCCAGCTCACTGCAGCAGTCTGGGGCCAGGGGGATTGGAGTGGGTCCACGTGTATCTCTCCCAAGGCCGATGCAGCCACACATGCCCACGGCAGTTCCCAACACTGAGTGCATGACTGCAAGTGTACAGGCTCCTCTGTGGGTTGGCCCACTCACTTTCTTGTGGTCAGAAACTCCTCTTGAATCCCTGCCACTCTGGGTGGGAGGGTGGGATGGTGGTGGCCAGGAAATTTCCTCCGTTCTTTTTGTGACTATCCTTCGTTTCTGCACTCACCAACGTGTCTGCTGCTCCCTCAGTGTGTTCTAGCTCTCTGCCTTCACCTTCTTCACCCAAGTGTAGCTGCACATTTGATACACATCGCACTCTCCCACTCTCCGTCTTTGTAAGAGAGAGCAGAGCAATGCATCCTTCTAGTCGGCCACCTTCCTCCACCTCCCACTTCTTTATTACATTACATATAAGCAGCTCCTCTTATTTTACTTCACAAAGACAAACTAACCTACATTGTTCTATGATTTTTTTTTTATTTTTAATAAGAAAATGTAGATTTAGTTAAAAAATAAATCAAAAACTGAAAACCCAAGAACTAGGCTTCTTTACAAGTTAACTAGCTCTTGGGTGTTTTCATGGGCCTGCTCTCACTCAGAATCTATGGTCAATTATTCCAAGATTCCTTCCTGTTTCTATGATCCTGTTATGACCTATCAGATGTATTTGCTTTTCTCAAAACTTCACAGATCTTTGTGTTGAAGTAAGGTAAAATAGAACAACGCATGGAATCAACTATAAACCAAAGTGATTCTTTGTAGCTCTATAGGAGCAAATCACCACTAAATACAAAGCTCAGGTGAAAGGTTAACACTATTCATGCTCCTGGGCCAAAGAAACCAATGTCTACAAAAATCCCACCTGAAACTCTGGGCCAAAGATGACAAACTGGTGATAAAAAAAAGCAGGTCACATCATGGCTACCGGAAAGTGAGATATAAAAAAATGAGCTTAGGTTTTAAAAAATGTCATATGAAACTCTAAGGGGGACATAAAATTGATTTGGTTGTGGTAGAATGCTGGGGAAGAGAATTAACTGTTGGGACATCAGAGTTTTAAAAAGAAGGTGATGAAGAAGTACTAATAGCCACTTTCCATTAATGAAAAACAGATCAAGGAGGGAGGTGACAGGCATGAAACACCTTATCTTCCTCATTTGCCCTCTCTCTCCTTCTGGTTCCTGCATCTTTCTCCATATCTCTGGTTAAGGGACTCGCAGCTTTAGGTGGGTGAGGCCTGTCTGCCACCATAATGAGAAAGTAGAGAAGAGATACAGCACCCCTTGGTGACTCGACCAAGAATTACACAACTTCACCTGGCATCCCATCAGATTCTTCCCAAGAATTCTTTTCCCTCCAAAGCAAATTGGAGCCCAACTTGTGCCACTGAGGGGCACTGTCCTATATAAGCAATGAGTTTCAACATTTATAATAAGGGCATAAGAAATGTGGTAATGTGCCACCCAAAAGGCATGGAAGAACCTGTTAACACAAAATAGACTTTTGTTGATGTGAACAGGAGAACCCTGGCTTTTCTTGTTAGCCAACTCTGATGTTGTTTATCAGAAACAAAATACACAAGAGGCATTAAGCCAATTTGTCAATGAAGGGCTGAAATAGGAATTAGGACCTGTAAGCTAAAGTCAAGGCCTCAGGCCTGCCACAGTGGGCTTAGCTCTAAGCTTAAGCCTGAGTCAGGAAAGGCAGGGGAGGCCTCAGAGTTAAAAAAAAAAAAAAAAAAAAAAAAAAAACCACAAAGGCCAAGGCTGAAGAAGCAGAGTGAAAGACAGCCCAGGGACTTTAAACATCCAGTTCTATCAGTGATCAGGAGATGTCGGCTTAAGAGTTATTTCCCTTGTCTTCCTGCCATCTGCTCTCTTCTTCAGCAAACATTGTACAAAGTTTAATGCCAGGCATTTTGCTAGAGGCTGGCAGTGTGAAGATAGACTGTCACTGCCCTTCAGTTCACAGTCTGGTCAGGCAGGCAGATGTGTAGACACATCGTAAATGTCACCTGAGATGTTACATGCCCCTCTGGAAGAGTGAGTACCAAATACTGCCACCCAGTATCACTTTCACTTTCCTCAGCACTCCAATTTTTTCGGGAGAGACAATTAATTGGAGAAACATATGGGTTAAAACAGACACAAGTATAAATGTGAATTTTGTGTGAAATGAAGACATTTCATATCAATAAGCAAAACTGGTGTTGGATAATCTGATTTCCATATTGAGATAAAATTTTGAAATTCCTACCTCATGCCTGATACAAATATAAACCACAGATAAATTAACAACCTAAATATAAAAATTAAAATTTCATAAATACAAGTAAATATGGAATATCTTTGACATTGAACTCACACAAATTTTCTTATATGAAAGAAGACATCATAAAGTACATGCCAATGGAAAATATTGATAAATTTTACTACATTGAACTATCAACTACATCTGTTAGTAAGATGTAGGAAACAAGTTAAAACTGGCATCACTCTTGGAGAAAATATATTAAATATATATAACAAAGGGCTAATATACAGGATAAAGGCCCAATATATATTTTTAAAGCTCCAGAATTTAAGGAAAACAGATCTCAACTTTGTTAAGTTTTTAAAGATTAATAGATAAACGTTTAAAACAAACATTTAAAGCCAAAAAAAAAAAAAGAAAAGGAAACAAGAGCTAAACAAGAAGTTTTCAAATAAAACATTTTGACTAACATTTCTTTATGACAACTTAGTTCTAATTCCGAGGGAATACGTCAATTCATCCCATGATTAAACAGACCAGAAAAAATATCATCAAGAGTTCCTTTTGAAACTGAGAAAGTAAAAAATACTCTCGCTGTGTCCAGCGCAGGAGAAAGAGTAGCTTGGGAGAGTCGCGCGGGGAAAGCGGCGATGTCACCTCGTCACCAGCCTTGCTATTGTGGGCCACCAGCCACACGTCGTGGACCTCAGCACTGTGCTTTGGCGCCTTGCTGGGCCGCCCCTAGGTAGGCAGAGCAAGCCCAAGTGGGCAGGTCCTCGAGGGCGGCCCGAAAGCAGGAGGGGACAGAAGGGAAAGCCGGAGGCGGTTTCTCAGGTCGTCCTGAGCTTTGTGTTTAAGCGCAAAGCCAGCCCTACTGCTGCTCGCTTCCCCATCGGGACACCCTATTTCCCCCTCTCCCCGCTCCCCAGCACTTCTTCGCCACCGGAGCCTTTGAAGTCCCCATACGCCCTTCTGACCCCCATCGCCCCAGCTCGGGGGCACACAGGTTCCGGGAAGCAGGGAGCGTATATAACTGGGGGAGGTGGGGCTCTACTTAAGAAAAAAAAAACTGAAAAAAATAATGCAAGTCGCACAGACACATTGCGAGGGCCCCGCTCCGAGGCCCTGGAAGCCTCCGTCCCGTTAGCTCCATGGTGAGCCTTCCTCTGCCTCCGTCCTGTGAAAGTTGAACCACCCGTTCTCCACGGCAGGGCCCGGACCCACCGCCTCTCGGAGGCCGTCAGTGTGCGGCGGCGTCGGGGTGGGCGCGGAAGGCGCCCCCGGTGGAGGGAGGACCGCGAATGCCAAGGAGGGCGATGCGGGAACAGCCCACCCTAAAGGAAACAAAGGAGGTGGAGAAGGACGAAGGGAAATACGGAAGCCCCCGCAGAGCTCCATGTCGCCGGAAGCTGCGCCCAGAAGGGGCGAGACGGGCCCTGTCCGTGAAGCCTCCTCCCCTGCCGGCCTCGCTCAGGTCTCCCGGTGCTCCAAGGCTCCCTGCCCACTAAGTGGCCCCTGGTGGCCGCAACCCCCCCCCCCCCGGCGACAACTCCGGGGAAAAGCACTGCGCGGAGCCCACCGATCGCGCCCCGGAATCGCCCCTTTCTTTCTCTGACCACTGAGACGCGCGCGGCTAAAGAGTCTGTGCAGGAAAAACCTGCACCAGGCGTCAGGCGAGGCAGGCGGTGGCGCTGAGGACCCCAGCGGACAGAGCTCGCTGAAGGCCGGCGCGCAGGGGGAGGCTGCGGGGCAAAGCCAGCTCTGCAGTCCGGGCTGGACGAAGCTGAAGACCGCGCTCCGCGCCGCCGCCTTCCCGCGCCCCGGCCCCCAGGTCCTGAGCGTGGCCTGCCCTCTCTGTGGGCGCCCTGCCGCAAGAGCGGGTCCCCGCTGTTCTCGGCTGAGGCCTTGGTAGACCTGTTGGCGTCGGGCTTCCCACTCACCCCAAGGCTTCCTGTAGAGGGGCCGGGGCCGCCCACCCGGCGCACCACCACGGGCCCTGCAGCAAGCCGGCAGGGGAAGTTGAGCGCATCACCCGGTTCCAAGGTGCCAGTTCCGGTCTGTCCGCTGTACCCACCGAGAACCCATGCAGTCTGGGGAAGAGATTGCCCCTCTTTCTTCCAAAGCCGGTGGGGAGAACGCAGTTAACTGAACAACCAGGGTGTGGAGGGCAGAGGAGGCCGCGCGCTCACCCCCCGACCCCCGCAGGAGCAGACCCGGGGTCCCATGCCCGCCTCTCTCCAGCACCCAAAGGTGTCTGGTAGTGCCCAGCCTCGGGCTGGTAATTGCTAGTTGAAGGAGCCAATGTCAAAGACTATATATCAACACAACTTTGTAATAAGTATTGGACTCAAAGATTGTTGAGCTAGTGGAGAAAAGAAATAATTATTATTGGATGTGAGAAAGTTCTTACATGGGCTATCATTTAATCTTCATTGGAAAGAAATCTACTATGCACGTGTACCAAGTGAGAAAACCTTCTCAGAAAAGTTAGATAATTATAATTTACCCAAAGCTGATGAAAGACAGAATTTGCAGGTCTACTTCCAAAAAATATTTTATTATGCTTAATGTATATTAATCCGTGTGGTAACCTTTTTTAGGATTACGAAATAATATGCACTCGTTGTGGAAAACATGGAAAATGAAAACAGACACAAAGAACAAAAGCAAATCACCAGTAATTTTAACAGAGAGCTAACACCAT
>NW_007732208.1:85599-86991 GCF_000696425.1 Galeopterus variegatus | reverse complement strand
AGTGTTGAGACAGGCAAATATTAAACATTCTTTTAAAATGCTGGTAAGAATACTGAGTGTTGTTAGAACACAGTCTTATAACACTAAGGTCATGGGTTCAGATTCCCATACCAGCCACCTGGAAAAAAAGAAAAAAGAATAGTGAAAACTGATCAAAACCAAATTAAAAGAAGCAAGCGAATCTGGCACGTTAGCTTCTAGTAATCTATTTGGAAGATTCATTCAGTGATTTGTCTTTCATTAGGCAAACTAATCTAGAGGAAAACAGTAAGTAAAAGATAGGTAGTTTTTAAATGAGTGTTCTTCAGATGTATAAAGATGTAATGGAGACAAGCCTTGGACAGTGTAACCCACATTTTGATTTCTAATTTCCTACTTTTGCACTTCCCTGTGACAGGCACTCCCGGGAACTGCAGCCAGTAAGAATGATTTGTCTGTATAGCTTTGAAAGGTAATGTTACATGATAAGGAAAGATAAGTAAAGAAAGGTCAGATCAGTAATTTTTTTGTCCTACATTAGTGCATTTGGGCATTATGCTCAGTGCTTTTGCAATACAGTGAAGAATTTATCACAGGAGTGTCATATGATCTGCTTTTCATTTTAGAAAGAGCACATTGGGAGCACAGTGGAAGGAATGGAATGAAAGTGGACTGAGAATTGGAGGGGAAATGAGAATTACAAGGACATTGCAGAGTTTTAGAACAGAAACCATGAGGGTCCAAACTCAGACAACAGTAGTAGGAACAAAAAGGTGGGACCCACTGAAGTGGTGCATGACTGGAGTGCATGTCAGCCAGTCTGGCTCCAAGGATGAGAAAACTCAGGGTAGAACTGAGAATTATGGGACGACAAAATAATACCGTACTGCTTAAAACTCTAACGTGAATATACAGATCCTCTGAATTTCCCAGCACTCAAGAGCAGCACTGTGTCCCTATGATGCTGTCCCAGTCAATGGAATGCTGCTGATTCCCATGTTCCTACAACGTAGAATTTAGGCAGAACATTCTGTGTGATTACCAGTTTAATTTCTCTCAGCAGATAATTATATTCAAAACTTTGAACTAAAAAAAGGCAGTATTTCTTCTGTGTCAATTATCAACATCACAAAAGAAACTATTAAATATAATATTGCAATGAGAGCTCTTTAGAAATATAATAACACCATCTAGCTAAAACTAAACAGATTGGAAGAAGACAGTTTTTAGGACTGTTTGTACGCTTTCTAGTATAGAGATAACATAAGGAAGATGAGAAAGGATACAGTGTTGAAAACAAAGGTATCTAGGCTTACTTTTGCTAGAAGCCACAGAAACTGTGTTTTAATCATCATGGAGTATTGTTGATGTCTCTCTGCTTGTCTCCACTCTCACTGTCACTATCCTGAAGCA
>NW_007732208.1:83085-85106 GCF_000696425.1 Galeopterus variegatus | reverse complement strand
TTTTAGGACTGTTTGTACGCTTTCTAGTATAGAGATAACATAAGGAAGATGAGAAAGGATACAGTGTTGAAAACAAAGGTATCTAGGCTTACTTTTGCTAGAAGCCACAGAAACTGTGTTTTAATCATCATGGAGTATTGTTGATGTCTCTCTGCTTGTCTCCACTCTCACTGTCACTATCCTGAAGCAAGCTGCCACCTCTCACGTGGATCTACACAACAGCTGAACCCTTTCCCCAGCATCTGCAGCTGAACATTTCACGTACTTTTCTCACAGCAGGCTGATCTTTTTACAAAAGTAATTCTATTGAGATTATTCTCCTATTTTTAAAAAAAACTATATTTTCCATTGCTCTTAGGATAAAATCTGAAATTAACAAATCTTACAAGGCACACCAGGATCTGGTTCTGGAATGTCTCTTTAGCCTCAGTTCATGGCACTCTCCTACTGGCTGTCCAAGGCCAGACCACAGGACTCAAGTTCCTCAGATTAGTCAAACTCTTTTACCAAGCCCCTTGAAATAGGCACTTCCTCTGCCTAATGCTTTTTCTCTTTTCTCTTCATCTAGCTGACCCCCTCTTGTCCTTCAGTTCTCATCTTCAGCATTATTTGAACTACCCCTGTATATTAGGTTACTTGTTTTATCTCCCACTGTATCAATATCTCCCTGAATTATTTTTTAAGTCCATCCATCCTGTTAGATTCTAGGCTGTATGATAGCAGGGACTTTATGTAAATTGCTCACCATTTTATCTCCAGCACCTAACTTAATGTTTAATTATGTATTAATTAATTAATGTGAAATTGGTGATCATTAAATTCACTTTCTAATCTTTGATGAATTATTCATTGCAAATATGATGGTAGGACAATATTTTACATCTTGTTTTAAATTTTCAACAGATGTTGCCAAATATGTACAATAGTACCCAGTTACCCATACAGGATACATCCTGAGACCTCCAGTAGATGCCTAAAACTGTGAATAGTACCCGTGATGGTTAATTCTAGGTGTCAACTTGATTAGATTAAGGAATACTTAGAAACCTGGAAAAACTATGTTTTTAAGTGTGTCCATGAGCATATATCCAGATGGGATTAGCATAAGAGCCTGAGTAGACTGAGTGAGAAAGATCCACCCTTAATATGGGCAGGAGCCATCCAATCCACCAGGGTCCCAGAGAGAACAAAAATGGAGAAAAAAGATAAATCTTCCTCTGTATCCGCTGGAGCAAGAATATACTCTGCTCTCCTGTTCATGGATATCAGAGCTCAAGACTGTTCAGTTTTTGGGTTTCAGGACTTACACCAATGGCACCATTAGCTTCCCTAGTACTTAGGCCTTTGGACTTGGACTGAGCCACGCTGCCAGCATCCAGTTTGCAAACAGCCTACCATGGGGTCCTCTTCGTGACTGCATGAGCTAATTCCCCTAATAAATCCCCTCTCATATATTTATAAACTGATCCTATTGGTTCTGTTTCTCTGAAGAACCCTGACTAATACAGTACCAAGCCCTGTATATACTTTTCTTTTCTTTCTTTGGATCTGATAATAAAATATGAGAGGACTTCAAAAAGTTCATGAAAAATGGAATCAAAATATGACAACAAAATATAAGCTTTATTTCTCAACATAAGCTCCATCAAGTTCAAGACACTTTTGTAAGCAATGATACCAGTCATTTAGTCCATCCCTAAACAACTGAAGTCCCTGAGAACTTAACCATGTTAATGCAGTCTTCTTTACATTATTAACTGAAGAAAAATGCATGCCCTTTAAAGATGTTTTAAGATTAGAAAGCAAAAAGAAGTCGGAAGGAGACAAATCACCACTGTAAGGAGGGTACCTCATGATTTCCTCATCAAAATTCACAGAATTGCCTTTGTTTGATAAGAGGATTGAGCAGGACCATTGTTGTGGTGGAGAACTCCTTGGTGAAGCTTTCCCAGATGTTTTTCTGCTAAAACTTTGGCTAACTTTCTCAAAACACTTTCATAATAAGCAGATTTTATCTTTCT
>NW_007732208.1:78728-82374 GCF_000696425.1 Galeopterus variegatus | reverse complement strand
CAACAAGCAAAATGCCTTGAGCATCCCAAAAAACTGTTGCCATGACCTTTGCTCTTGACTGGTCCATTTTTGCTTTGACAGGACTACTTTCACCTCCTGGTAGCTGATATAGTTTGGATATGTTTGTCCCCCCAAAGCTCATGTTGAAATCTGATCCCCAAGGTGGCAGTGTTAGGAAGTGTTTGGGTAATGGGGGGATCACTCATGAATAGATTAATGCCCTAACTGGAGGTGAGAGATGAGCAAATTCTTACCCACTTAGTTCCCACAAGAGCTGGTTGTTAAAATGATTCTAGAACCTCCCCTCTCCATCCCACTCTTCCTTCCTTGTGATCACCATGTGATCTTCTCGTACCCACTGGCTACCCTGCTACCTTCTGCCATGAGTGGAAGCAGCCTGAAGCCAACACCAAATGCAGACCCCAGAATCATGAGCCAAATAAACCTCTACTCATTATAAATTACCCAGTCTCAGATATTCTGTTATAGCAACAAAAATATGGACTAATGCAGGAAATTGGTACTGAGAGTGGGATGTTGCTATACAGATAGCTGAAAATGCGAAAGTGGCTTTGGAACTGGGTAATGTGTAGAAGTTGGAGGTGTGTGTTTGGAGGGCTCAGAAGACAAAAGGACAAGGAAAGAGTTGGAACTTCTTAGAGATTGGTTAAATGGTTGTGACTAGAATGCAGACAGAAATGTTGGACAGTAAAGGCCATGTTGATGATGTCTCAGATGAAAATGAGGAGCTTATTGGGAATTGGAAAAAAGGTCACCCTTGCTACACCTTAGCAAAGAACTTGGCTGCATTGTGTCTATGTCCTAGCGCTTTATGGAAGGTGGAACTTACAGTAATAAAGTGTGATATCTGGTGGAAGAAATTTCTAAGCAAAATATTGCATATAGTAAAATGAGAGGAGAGAAATTATCTAAAGATGGAATTTCTAATTAAAAGGGAAGCAGAGCATAAAGATTTGGAAAATCTACAGCCAGGCCATGTGGTAGAGAATGAGAGAGAATTTTCTGGAGAAGAATCCAAGGGTGCTGTGAAGGGACTGGTTGCTAAAGAAATTCACATGGCTATGAGGCAGCCAGGTGCTAATAGCAAAGACAGTGGGAGGAAGGCCCATAAGGCATTTCAGAAGACTTGGAGGGTGCCCCTCCCATCACAGAGCCATAGACCTAGGAGGACCAAGTTGTTCTGGAGACAGATTCAAGGAACTGCTGCCCTGCATTGCTTTGATAGTGCTTTGTCTTCAGGATCATACTGGGAAAGCCATGTTTCATCTCTTGCTACAATTATTTGAAGAAATGCTTTAGGATCTTGATCCTAGTTGTTTAAAATTTCCATTGAAAGCTCTGCTCTTGTCTCAGCTGATCTGGGTGCAACAGTTTTGCACCCATAAAACAGAAACTTTGCTCAACTGTAATTTTTCAGTCAGAATTGTGTAAGCTGAACCAGTTGAGATGTCTACGGTGTTGCCTGTTGTTTCTGCTCTTAGTCATCAGTCTTCTTCAATTAGCACAGAGACAAGGTTAATTTTTCCTTGAAAATTGACATGGATGATCTACTGCTGCAGGCTTCATCTTCAACACTGTCTTGTCCCTTCTTAAAATGAGTTGTCCATTTGTAAACTGCTGATTTCTTTAAAACATTGTTTCCATAAACTTTTCATAAAGCATCAGTGATTTCACCATTCTTCCATCCCAAGCTTCTCCATAAATTTTATGTTTGTTCTTGCTTCAATTTTAGCAGAATTCATGTTGCTCTGATGAGCTCTTTTCAAATTGATGTCTTATCCATCTTAGTCCCTCAAAGTAGATCCTGTTCAGACATATTATAACAAGTTGATAGGAGTTTATTTTGGTGCAAAAAATTTTGCAATCCATCCATTGTTTTTTTATAATATGCATTTCCTATGAACTTTTTGAAGATCCTTTATATAAATGTTTTTATATTATATANATTCTAGAACCTCCCCTCTCCATCCCACTCTTCCTTCCTTGTGATCACCATGTGATCTTCTTGTACCCACTGGCTACCCTGCTACCTTCTGCCATGAGTGGAAGCAGCCTGAAGCCGACACCAAATGCAGACCCCAGAATCATGAGCCAAATAAACCTCTACTCATTATAAATTACCCAGTCTCAGATAATTCTGTTATAGCAACAAAAATATGGACTAATGCAGGAAATTGGTACTGAGAGTGGGATGTTGCTATATAGATAGCTGAAAATGCGAAAGTGGCTTTGGAACTGGGTAATGTGTAGAAGTTGGAGGTGTGTGTTTGGAGGGCTCAGGAGACAAAAGGACAAGGAAAGAGCTGGAACTTCTTAGAGATTGGTTAAATGGTTGTGACTAGAATGCAGACAGAAATGTTGGACAGTAAAGGCCATGCTGATGATGTCTCAGATGAAAATGAGGAGCTTATTGGGAATTGGAAAAAAGGTCACCCTTGCTACACCTTAGCAAAGAACTTGGCTGCATTGTGTCTATGTCCTAGCACTTTATGGAAGGTGGAACTTACAGTAATAAAGTGTGATATCTGGTGGAAGAAATTTCTAAGCAAAATATTGCGTATAGTAAAATGAGAGAAGAGAGAAATTATCTAAAGATGGAATTTCTAATTAAAAGGGAAGCAGAGCATAAAGATTTGGAAAATCCACAGCCAGGCCATGTGGTAGAGAATGAGAGAGAATTTTCTGGAGAAGAATCCAAGGGTGCTGTGAAGGGACTGGTTGCTAAAGACATTAGCATGGCTATGAGGCAGCCAGGTGCTAACAGCCAAGACAGTGGGAGGAAGGCCCATAAGGCACTTCAGAAGACTTGGAGGGTGCCCCTCCCATCACAGAGCCATAGACCTAGGAGGACCAAGTTGTTCTGGAGACAGATTCAAGGCACTGCTACCCTGCATTGCTTTGATAGTGCTTTGTCTTCAGGATCATATTGGGAAAGCCAAGTTTCATCTCTTGCTACAATTATTTGAAGAAATGCTTTAGGATCTTGATCCTACTTGTTTAAAATTTCCATTGAAAGCTCTGCTCTTGTCTCAGCTCATCTGGGTGCAACAGTTTTGCACTCATAAAACAGAAACTTTGCTCAACTGTAATTTTTCAGTCAGAATTGTGTAAGCTGAACCAGTTGAGATGTCTATGGTGTTACGCCTGTTGTTTCTGCTCTTAGTCATCAGTCTTCTTCAATTAGCACAGAGACAAGGTTAATTTTTCCTTGAAAATTGACATGGATGGTCTACTGCTGCAGGCTTCATCTTCAACACCATCTCGTCCCTTCTTAAAATGAGTTGTCCATTTGTAAACTGCTGATTTCTTTAAAACATTGTTTCCATAAACTTTTCATAAAGCATTAGTGATTTCACCATTCTTCCATCCCAAGCTTCTCCATAAATTTTATGTTTGTTCTTGCTTAAATTTTAATAGAATTCATGTTGCTCTGATGAGCTCTTTTCAAATTGATGTCTTATCCATCTTAGTGCCTCAAAGTAGATCCTGTTCAGACATATTGTAACAAGTTGATAGGAGTTTATTTTGGTGCAAAAAATTTTGCAATCCATGCATTGTTTTTTGTAATATGCATTTCCTATGAACTTTTTGAAGATCCTTTATATAAATGTTTTTATATTATATA
>NW_007732208.1:57030-78696 GCF_000696425.1 Galeopterus variegatus | reverse complement strand
AAGATGGCAAAATAGACAGTCCCCAGCATCACTCTCCCCCACAACTCAACCAATTTACAACGATTAAAAAGCAATGACAGCCAAGCTGGGGCTGCTAGAGCTCAGGGGAAGAGGAGGAGGGACCTACAGAGTACATGAAGGCAGGAGAAGCCACGATGAGAGGAAGAACCACTCCAACCATTTCAAGCCCTGGCCACTTCAAGGCTGGAGCTGGTAAGCACACAGAGCAGAAGCTGGCAAAAGCCACAGCTGTGCCCTTCCTATGAAGTTGCTTGGAGGCAGCAGGAGAGAAGAGGGCCTTGGTGGCCCAGAGGCCATCAAGACTACTAATAGGGTTCCCTTGGATCCACATAGGAGTGAGGAGCCACAACAACTGAAAAAAAGGAGCCACTCAGAGGCCAGTGAGTCATCACAAGGGACCTGTGCATGGCCCGCCCCATGGGAAGTGTTTGGAGTGTGGGTGGTGGGGGAAATGGGCCCACTGGGGAAACACTGGAGCACAGCAAGGACAGCTGATCTGCCCTCTAATCAGCACAGGACCACTCAGAGGAGACTGGTCAGGAACATAGAGTTGCAGGGGGTGCAGTTTGTTGAAAAGACTCAGGCCCAGACCAGAGTTTCTACACAACCCAGGTGCACTGGACCTCATGAGAGCTGGAAGTACCTGAAAAGTAAGCCCTTAAAACCTGAGCTGCACAAAAAGCCTTCCCCAGAGAATCAGCAGCAAAGCAACAATTTAGCTCAACCACAGTGTTCGAGTGCTGATACCCACAGGAAGTTCTCCCATTTTAGAAGTAAGCAAAGGACAACAAATTAGTTCCAGTGCAGAATATAAGTGGTAGGAATAGCAAATAATCCAACACAGAACTGAAAAAAAAATAAAATCCCCACAGACCAGAGACAAAGTTTGATATTAACTAGTAAAGGTCTCACATCACCAAAGAACACCTGTAAAACCTAGAAGGACTGGAATCCCCCTGCGGTACCATTAAAGGGAGGAATGAGGGCTGGGGGCCTCAGCCATGCCCCCCCAAACCCCCAACCAGACCAGTGATGACCATTGAGCCACCACAAGAAGTGCCCTGGGCTCCCAAGCTGGGGCCATAGAGGAGTGAGGGCTTCAGCCACACACCACTGACATCTACCTCCAGCCCAGAAATGACCAAGACACCACTGGAAGCCTCCCGGTCTCCCCTGCAGGAATGAGGGGGGACGCCACAGGCCTCAAATCTGCCCTCCCTCCTTCTTCCTTCTCCCACACTATTTCCTTCCCCTTTCCCCTCTCCACCTCCCCCAATTGCTCCACAACAACATCATAGTATGTAAAAAAATATAATATTAATAAATAAATGAACTTTTAAAAATAAAAATAATAAAAATACTAATAATAAAGTGGATCGGACATTCATTTTGTGTGGGGTTTTTTTGTTGGTTTTTTAATTTTTTTTTTTTCAAATAGGCACATCAGGTTCTTCCAGACTCCCTTCAGGCCACTCTTACAAAGGAGAATAAAACAAACATGCGACATTGCTACACAAATTTGTTGTTGTTGTTATTGCTATCATTAATATTAGCCTGGTGCCACTATTTCATAAAATCCTAGAAGCTTGTGATGAAAAGCTGCATTTTTATTTTGTCAACTGCTAGAAACAAAATAAATAAATAAACCCTGCTAATTAAACAGTTCCATATGCTGTGATACACATCTCCTGAAGGCAGTCTCATTCAAGCAGTAGGATGTAGGTGCTTTATTTGGGAGATGATTCACAGAAGCAGAAGTGAGGGAAAAGTGAATAAAGTGTGCCAGTGATCCAGTTGCCACAGCACCACCTGGAATCCAGTCTCACAGGGACCCTCTAAAAAAATGCATAGAATGAACATCTACATTGCACCAGAGGAAAACAAAGAAAATGGATCATCTGTCAATCATATTCCATCCCTCATGCTTGGGGATTGTATTCTGGAATATTAACCCTCCTACACTTTGGGACATTCTTCTGCATAGCTGAATGGCCTTTCATAGCTTCAGAGAAAACAGGGATGCCAAAATATGTTTGATGTGGATGCTGTCGACTTGAATGGAACTGTTTACCACAGATGTTCTGAAATCGGGAGCTCAGAGAACATGGTGCCATACATCACAGGCATCTGATGCAGTCCGTTCCTTGCACAACACAGTTAAATGTGTCACATGAGTCTACTGTGCCTTTAAATCTTCAGTTGGTGGCTGGTAGAAACTCTAAAAATAGACTCATGACAGAGGGCTAGTGGAACAAGGCGTTGTCCTCATTACTGGCGGCAGCTTCAAAAAACATGACTGATATTCAATGTCTCCTTCCACTATCCATCCTAGAATTTCCTCATCTTTAGGTAGCCCTTCTTCAGAATCATGTTACTGATCTAGTGGGGAACCTTAGACCTTTATCTCTCTGGGATCTGAAATCTTGATGTCATTACTGGCGGCAGCTTCAAAAAACATGACTGATATTCAATGTCTCCTTCCACTATCCATACTAGAATTTCCTCATCTTTAGGTAGCCCTTCTTCAGAATCATGTTACTGATCTAGTGGGGAACCTTAGACCTTTATCTCTGTGGGATCTGAAATCTTGATAAACCCTTGTTAGATCGTAATTTCTACCATTGCCTGGTTAGTGTTACAACCCGGTGAATCCCCTGAGTTCCAGATATATTCCTTTATGCCTCATCCTCAAAGCTTATTATGATAATCAACTTATTTGTCAGTATAAGAGCTTGTTTTTCTGCCTGTCAGTTAACTATCACGAAGACACCAAAGTGAATGGGCATTAATTATAGATTTAGGTCCAGTGGAAACCTTGCTCCAGCCCCAGGGTAAAGACCTCGCCTATGTTGGGAACCAAGACTTTCCTCCAATCTAGCAAAGCCTAAAGCTGCAGGGACAAAAATTCTGGAAACTGAGTCATAAGGAGCAATGTAAGGGAAGCTAATTCTACTTATACCCCATGGTTCCCGGATCTATAGATTCTAGCTATTGGTGACATAGCTGTTTATCAGTCGTTGATTCAATACATAGAGCACATTCTAGAGAACAATGTCCCAACCTCATACGGAATTGTTCAAAGTTGGCACCTCAGTTGAGCCTTGAATGGGCATTAAATTCTTCTATGAGGTTAGCTGTGGCAGCACCAATTCATCCATGGTTTTCTTCCAATTGGAATATCTTTGTTAAGTTAAGGCAATGTTATGGGGAATTTTATATCAATATATCAGAGATTCTGTAAGCTTTTGGAAACAGAGGAAGGCAGAGGTATTTTGCACAGGGCAAGTAAACCTATATTCAGAGTAGTTAGCAATTCTGCTAAGGATTAATCCCTAACTCTTAAAGAGTTAAAGAGGCTAGATATAAATAAACTGCTACTGAGTGGTTGGTTGGTTGGTGTCCTTGAGTAATTGTGTACTGAAGCCTTGATGTTGGTCTCTGAAGCAGACAGCTTGGTTATTTAGTAGTGGCAATAATTAGATTAGTTTTTGTGCGAGAGGACACAAGCTATTTGGCCCCTGCATAACCTCCCTTCTTACCACTGTGGCTATTCCATTCATGGGCCTGTTGCATAAACATTGATACTGCTATATATAGAAGCAGTCTGAGATCTACCAGATGAGTCATCTGTCCAGCTGGAGGTTGAGTGCCTTCCTTGAATATTGACTAGAGACAGATTTGTGTCCAAAGATTCAACCTCATGGATATTCCCTAGATTTCCTTGCTTCTATTTTCCATCTTGCTCCTTACAGCATGTTGGTTAAGCTACTAAACTACTCCCACTGCTCAGAAATTCATGTGTGTGTTTTTGTGTGTGTGTGTGTGTATATATATGAATATATATACACATATATATATTATTTTTTATTTTTTTATTATTTTACTTCAGGCCACTTCTCTTTCCAAAAGAATTTCATGATCAAGTGTATTTCTAGCAGCTCTGCCCAATGAGCAGATTTCTCCTTACCACTGTCCTTTAACCCCACTCTGCTCTGAGCTATAACTTGGCAACAGTCAATTATTAAACCAACACATGTGTGAAATAGGCTCAAATGCATTTCTTATCCAACACCTATTCACAGCCATAGGTGTGAGGTGAATTCGTGCAACAAAGGAAAATGACATTGGGCTCTGGAGCACCTATTCATGTAGTTTACTTATGTGTCCTGGATATTCCTGGGCTCAATTCTAAACACAGTACATGATGGATGCTTCAGTGCCTGCTTAAATTTTATGACTTGGTGGATCTGATAATACCAAATTATGATGGGTGGCTTCAGTTGCATAGTCATTTGGTGCCTAGGCGGTATTTGGGACAAGAGCCCTATCTTCCTCTGGGCCCCATTCAACATTCAGAGCCTTCTCAGCAACTGACTAAACAGGTTGGAGCACTATTGTCAATAGGGGTCTATGCTGCCTTCAAAACTGAAAGAGGCCACAAGTACTGTACCTATTTTTGGTAAGAGTTCATGGCACAGTAATTTTTACTTTAGTTGGCATGCCTCAGGTCACTGGGCCCCTAAAAATGTTATCAAGGTGGCATACCCTAAATTTCTGTAGAATTTGCAATACCTGCTGGAAATCAGACCAATAGCAATTTGGTAAACTATGTTTTTTAATAATATGTCTATTTTATCTAAATTTTCAATTTTATAGACATAAAGTTATTTGTGTCATCATATGGTTATCTCTTTACTGTACAGAATTTGTAGTGATGGTCTCTTTTTTATTCCTGACCTTATGCATTGTTAATTTGTTCCTTGTCATTTCTATTTTTCAATCAGCCTTGTTAGGGGTTATCTATTTTGGCCTTGTTGATAATTTCTAATGTTTGCTTTTTTTAATTTCTATATCATCAATATTTGTCCTTATAATTATTCATTTTTTTCTACTTTCTCTGAACTTAATTTCCACTTTTTAAATTTCTTGAAATAGGTGCTTAATTAATTGCTCTTACAGGCATGTTTTCTAATATAGTAATTTAAAGGTAAAAATTTATCTCTAAGTATGATTTTAGGTGAATTCTTCAAGACTTATACTGAATATTCATTAAAATTTAGCAGAAATATTTTATAATTCTCACTGTGGTCTCTCCTTCCACTCATAGGTATTAAGATGTATGTTGATGTTTTACTTCCAAATATTTGGCAGAATGCTGTAGCTTTTTAATGATATCTAACTTGATTTTAATGTAATATCTTGCTATTGTTTTGAGTGTTTGTCCCCTCCATAACTCACGTTGAAACTTAATCCCTGTTATAACAGTATTAAGAGAATGGGAAGTTCAACTACGGTATTTGAAAGGTGAGGCCTTTAAGAGGTGATTGGGTCATGAAGGCTCTGCCCTCCTGAATTAATCCATTCGTGGAAAAATGGAGTAATGGATTAATGGGTCATCACAGGAGTAGTACTGGTGACTTTATAAGAAGAGGAAGAGAGATTTGAGCTAGCATGCTCAACCCCTCACTGTTATATCCTGCACCACCTTGGGACTCTGCAGGGAGTCTTCACCAGCAAGAAAACCCTTGCCAGATATGCCCCCTGGACCTTGGACTACCCAGCCCCCAGAACTATAAGAAATAAATGTATTTTCTTTATAAATTACCCAGTCTCAGATATGCTGTTATAAGCAACAGAAAACAAACTAAGACACATCTGTTGAAATAAATTCAAGTGCTCATTGGAATTGGGTGTTTGAGATAGTATTTCAAATTAATGGAAAATATTATTTATGTGGTAAATATTGTGTAATTTCTAGCTAGCTACTGCCAGGGATAAACAAAGGTGGCTCCCTACTTCACTCTTTACTCCAAAATAAATTTTGGGTGAATAAAATATTTAACACAAATAAAAATAGAAGATTTGAAGGAATAGATGGAAGAATAAACATCTTAGAGTATAGGATAATACTCTGAAAACCAGGTTGTGGGAGTGACCTTCCTCCATCTTTTTTTTTTTACCTTTGGACTACAGATGCAGAGTTTATAGCAAATTATCGTCAGTCACCCTTGTAAAAACATACTCTTACTTTATTCATTTTATTTTGTTCTATTTTATTCTATTCTCTTGTCAGTCACTACTTATACTCTTGCTTCACTCTAATTTTTCAATATTTAAAAAAATTATGTATGTATTAACATAATTTATAAGATTTGTGTTTGTGAATGTGTTTTGATGTATATGTATATATGGTACTCATGTGTGTATATCTCTTTCTGTTTTCATTATTCACTCAATTGTGAGATCAATATTTCTATGCATACAACTTCTTTCATCTAACTGCAGCGATATAGGATATATTTATGTTCATGCAAATAAAATAGATACATACACACATACATAAATATATTTCAAAATAGGTTGAGTTCCTAATGTCATATTCAGGAAATACCTACCAAGAATGTGCTGAGATTACTATGAGTCAGGATTCTCTCTGAATTTCAGCATCTTAGATAATGCAAAGGGAGATTCTGTCAATATTTACACCCAGGTGTGAGAGCCCTCATGCCTCTTTGTTCCTGCCCTGATATTATTATAACATATTTTGCCATTGCATCTTGTTGGTGGTTGACACTCACCATCCGTAGACAGACCCATTGCTTCTCACTAGAGTAACTTCTTTCTGGTGCACCTACATCACAGGTCAGCTGTGCTCCACCTCTTCCTTGGATTTCAGCTATCACTGGGTTCAAATAATTTTGACTCGGCCTTATCCTTCTAATCACCCAGGCAGGGTTCTTCTACTCTGAGGATCTTTGTCCTGTGCTCCACCTCTTCCTTGGATTTCAGCTATCACTGGGTTCAAATAATTTTGACTCGGCCTCATCCTTCTAATCACCCAGGCAGGGTTCTTCTACTCTGAGGATCTTTGTCTCAGTTCTCAACAGCTGTAATTGTCCCAAGTTGCTCTCATAAAACTTTCAACTAGCTAGAGTTTTTAATTGTCTACTAGATGATTATCGTTCATTCTGTTTGAATTTTCTGTTTTGTTATTTTTCATTTATTTCTTCTTCCTGTAGTGTTTTTTTCTCCCCACAGTTAAGGGGGGAAAAAAATCCAGCCTGAAAGGAATCACCACATTCATTCTTTTTTGTCTTCAAATCAGCTCTTGCCTGGAGTTAGCTGTATTCTGAAATTCTTTTAACTGTGACTTTGCTTTCTCCCTGCAAGATCTGTTAAAGCTGCAGACACGTTTTCATTTCTGCATGTGTGGCTCCTTTCACAGCACCTGGCACAAGGATGAATATAAAAACATGCTTCCTAAATGTTAAGATTAATCAGACTTGTTACAGCAAAGGTATATATACAATCAAGGAAATCTGTATCGCATTCATTCATGGTTTTGTTGCCCAGTTGTTTGACACAGATGAAAATTATTTATCACAATGAAATTTCACCATTGATATAATATGCCAAGGGAAAAAAAATAATCCATTTAGAGAAAGAACGCACCCCAAAAAGAAAGTATATAACAAGTGGTCTCATTAAAATAATTCTATCCATGATAATATCAATAATAATGATAATTATAATAATAATTGAGACTTGTAGCCTGTAGCTATTGGATGCAGGCATGCTGGCAGGCCAACAGGTGGCTGCTATGTTGAAGGACACCAGCTGTGGAACTTGTGGCTTTGGCCAGATTGAAATCATGGGAGGCCCAGAAACTGATGCCCAGTTACAGTTCACTGGTATTAAAAAATACTTTACTTCTTACACTCTCACAGATATGAACTGTGTGCTGGCCACATATGGAGGCATTGCTATGATGATCTTATACTTCAAGTTAAGGTCTAAAAAAAAACAAAAACCAGCTGTGAAAGCAACAGAAACAGTTTGTGTGCTTTCCCAAAGGATTGTGGTGCACCTAGATTTATAAGATGGTGTATCTTCTGCCCCAGCTGATGTGAAATAACACCAGTTTCTGATTTTTGCTACTTTGATGACTAAAAAATATTAATTTGTCTTTTGCTTTTTGGCCTTTGGTTGAAGTACATATTTTTCTATTTGTTTACTATTTGTATTTTTCAGAACATTCTGTTTATGTCCTTATTTAACAACTGGGTGAAATGTATAAACTCTTTGTCAGTTACAAGTATTTCTTGTTTTTTGCTAGTTTGTTTGCTAGATTCAAATTTTTATATAATCAATTCTATCTTTTCCTTAAATCCTCATAGCATAGGCTTCATTTTCTTCTTATAGTCTCCCCAACCCCTGTATGCTCATCCTTAAATGAGCAGTATCTGTTGTGTTGGTAGTTGATGATGTGCAGAAAGCCTAAAATCCAGATTTTGTTCTAATGTAGTTTTCCTTCAAGAAATTTTTCTTCTGCTCTTAAAACTTTCGACCTTGGGGACTGGATATCCCAGGATACAGTGGTCCATTGCTTATTGCTGACACACAAGTAGTATTTTGCCCAATTTTCTATATTAGGTATCTTCTAACTTCAGGAGAGTAGTAGTATCACATTATAAAAATGGAGAAACTGTGTCTCAGGCATTAAATAACAGATGCTTCTCTGTTTTCTGCTATTTAAAATGTTACTTAATATGCTAGGCTTTTCCAATAGTATATGCCTTTAGGATCATACTGAATTGCTGTCAGCTTCTTTGTTATACGTGAAGTGTTAGATTGAAATGCATTATGCTGAGAGACATTTTTTTTCCCCTGCATTACTGACTCATTTGAGAATCTGATGGATTGGCATTCAATTTCACGGGGGTCTTGGATATAGTCCTGTCCTAATTATTACTGAATGTCTTAAAAGTAAAGTTGAACACATTTGTGTCTGAACTGTTTTTGCTTTGTTTATAAGATTCTAAACTGTACCTCGTCTGTTAAGTTCCCATGCCTGGAGAAGCTATTGTCAACTCATCATATGATATTCAATTTCTACAATAAATTATGAACTTGGAAAAAGTAATAATTGAGCAAATTAATTTCTTCCAGGTACTTCCTAAATATTCACTTTTATTATTGAATCCAGTCATGAAAGTCACCTTGTAATAAGAGAGTTTATTTACTTTCCATTTCAGAGATAATAAAAGGAGGCCTAGAGCTATGAGATAACTTGCTGAAAGTCACTCATCTAGAAAGGGATGGAACTGCCCCAAATCCTAAGCAGTCTGCTTCTGGAGTTTCTTACAGTGACCTGGGTCTCCACATAGTCAAGAGTTCTTTGAATTGAGCAATTCACTAGCAGACGACAAAACTGAGACAGTGGGAGTCCAAGAAGAATTGTGTGAGTACCCCTACTCGGCCTGTCACCCGCATCCTAAACATTTCCCACCCCCTTCCTCTGCTCAGAGACGTGGGTTTTAGTCTGCTCCAGCACCACTAGGATGATTTAGGCCAATAGTCAGCTTCCTACAAACCGGTGTGTCCCAAACGGGCTTTCCTCCCCCAGGCCCAGCAGTACTTTGGATTTTTCACCGCTAATTGAATCTATCACCAGTACAGTTTGACTCCAGACAATTTCGTCCAAGGTGATTACATCTTAAGATTGACGTCACCGGGCAAGTCTCCTAGGCTTCCCGTTGCCACCCAACTTACCCCAAACCGCAGAGGAACACCCGACCAGCCAGAGGAGCAGAAAAACGCGCGGGTGGGGGTCTTCTGAATGCCAGATACTCAGTGTCACCCGGTGTGAGACGAACACGATGGAGCGGCACTTGAACTGCTGTGTGCGGGAGGCTCGGGATTCCGCAGACCAGGCGCCAGGACCCCAGATGCCACCAGCCCTGAGTCCCCGCGATTCTCAGCCCTGGCCGCTCGCTTTCTGTCCGGACCTGTGCGAGCTCTCCTGGGAGAGCCAAGAGTTCAACTGGGACCTGCTTTCCAACCCCTGAGGGCTTCTGCTTTGCTGGGACTATTTCCTAAACGGTCACTTTCTCAGAACGCACAGCGCCTCAAGGTGGGGCACAGAACCGCCCGCAGGGAACTCGACGCCCAGCGACCTAGGAGGCGCCCCCAGGAAAGGCGGACGCCCGCCGCCGCAGCCTCCCTCCCCCAGGGACGGACGACTGGAGCCCGAGAAATGTGACTGCGAAGACCCTCCGGAACGTCGCCCTCCTGGACCTGGACCGTGAAAGGCGCGGGGCCCTCAGAAGCTGTGCACGGCTGAGCTGGGTGCCGGGCGGGGCGTCTGCTGTGCACACGGGGGCGCCCCGGGACCAGCGTGACCGACCCTCAAACTTGCCCGCACGCCCTCGACCTCCAAGAAGGAGATCCAGCACACACACGGTCAGCAGAGCAGCCCGAGAACTCCACTTAACCCGGGAAAGGCTCCTGCTCCGTCGCCCTGGTCCTTCTCTCTGAGCCCATCTCGGGGCCCTCAGGTCATCTGCACGTTCCTCTGCCGCCACCCGCCCCGCATTTCCTCCTTCCACCCTCCCCCACCCTCCTCCAAACACTCCTAGTGGCCCAGTCTTTCCAGGTCCTTCAGGCACTGACCAAATCGCAACAAAGGTCCCTTCCGCCTCCGACTCTCCACAAACCCTATGCCCAGCGCCTGCGACGCAGTTGACCTGCTGCAAGAGCTGGAGTGGAGCGTGGAGCCCTGGACAGGGGGAATCACCGACCCTGCTTGCAGGACAGGGTGCACTTAGTGCGTTCGCATCCTGGGCCTGCTTCCTTCTGATCCCTCCTCTAACTGGCGGCCTCTGGAAAGTGCCTTTCCTCTCAATACCCAAGGGATTTTAATAGAATATCAGCCTCATCAGGCGGTTGAAAGGGAGCTCGGACACAAAAATGCCCAGCAAGATGTTAATCACTGTATCAGGATAAGCACCGGTGAACGCTTTGTAATTACGGACTTTCTGAATTCTAATAAACATCTGGCCACAGTGTCTGAGAAGCTACAGCCAATAGTCAGCCACGGCCAATAGTGCACCTGTAAAATTTCTAGTTATGTGTAAATATGTAACACTGATATGAAATCTTAATATACATATCATTACTTGACAAGCTTTTGTCACTCCACATTTTATAGCTACATAATGGCATCTCTTAATTTCACTTAACAAGGGCATACATCCCAAGTGAGATTTAAAATAATTTATTTCGAATTTCCTCCAGTTACACATTTCCCAGTTCTTAGTTTTGGCTACAATCACACTGAACTGGTGGGCATATTACACGTGTATGTACACGTGTGCGTGTGTGTACGTGTGTGTATTGTGTGTGTAATATATTGCCAGTAGTTAAATTTCGGTTTTCAAGAAAATGTGCATTATAAATTTAATTACATCTTTGTCTAACTGTATTACTGTACCAAATACAGTACCATTTGCAGTATATGAAATGTGTATTACCCTACAATGTGAAGAATTGGTATAATTACTTCAAAATATTTTTTGAATTTGCTAGGCAAAATATAAAGGCCATTGTTTTAATTTCTGTGTTTTTTATTTTCAGGAATTTGAACGTTTTAATAAACTTTTATTAAAGACTTTTTGCAGTGGCATTTTGCTTTCAAGAAAACTGTACAGGGCCGGCCCGGTGGCGCACTGCTACAATGCGCCGCTTGGGAGTGCCGGGGCGCTCCCGCCAAGGGTTTGGATCCCACATACAGACCGGTTCCCGCTCACTGGCTGAGCGAGGTGTGGGCGCAGCACCGAGGGTTGCGATCCCATTGCCGGTCCCGGTCCGGTACGGGCGCGACACTGAGGGTTGCGATCCGTTGCCAGACACGAAAAAAGACAAAAAAAAAAGAAAACTGTACAGCCAAATTTCACTTGCTTCGGGTTAAGTTTAAATTTCTTGCTGATATTGGCCTGAAGCTGCCCTGGTTCCTTGCCCTGTGAGTCTCTGCACAGGGCAGCTATGGACATGGCAACTTACTTCCTCAGAGCAAGCAAGGCAGAGACACGGAGTGAGGAAAGACAGAGTGGAGGTTTTTAAAACCTCATCTTCAAAGAGACACTTGTTCACATTGGGTGTCCTTAGGAGCCTAAGTAATATCTTCCTGCTGCTCTGCCACCTGTACTGCATTTTCCCTGCTTTTTAATGCTTTGGTCACAGTATTGGGCTGCAGATTGGCAAACAGTAGGATCAGACCTCTCATTCTTACTTATCCTTCAATCACACTAGCACGGACCTAGAAAAGCTCCTCCCTCTTCATGGTGATCAGGGAACACCCCTAGTCCTGGACAGGCTGCAGTGGGGTGTGTCTAGAAGGTCAAGGGCAAAGGAATTCCATTAGTTGGTCTCAAGGTCAGCCTTAAAATCTGGGCAAATGTGAGGGAAAGTACGGTGGGTCTGTAAGCTAGTTAAATGAGAAGTCTTTCTCCTGAACAATTTTCCTTCTGGATCTAGCTAAGGATCTTCAGTTTCGGGGTCCTCTCCAACCCTCACCACCATTACTCACAGCCCCTAACCACATTCAGACTCTTGATGCCCTAATCTCTGGGTTATTTTAGTGTCCAGCAAGAATTAGAAGAGCTCCTGTTCTGGGATTTCTGTGCTAATGAAACTAACATATACACAAGAGATCAAAATGCCTCTATTTAAATTTTTTATTTATTTTTGATGGAAGGACATTAAGAATGGAAACTGTGAACTTTCAAAATGAAATATTGAGAGAAATTTTTCTACTTTTTATTTATTTGTTTTTTCTCATCTAAAAATCATGATGAGTACAAAACAAATATTTTCAAAAATATATTGAAAACAGGGCTGGCCAGTTAGCTTCAGTTGGTTAGAGTGCAGTACTGATAACACCAAGGTCAAGAGTTCCGATCCCCATACTGGCCAGCTGCCAAAAAAAAAAAGAAATCTGGAAAACAAAAATAAACCTATAATATTTATACATATTGTTTATTAAGGAATCTATATTCATTACATAAAGATTATTAAACAGAAAAAAAGTAATAAGTTAGTAAGGATAAAGTTGAATGTGGCATCACTGTTGTATTTCTTCTCATGCTTTTTAGAAAAAAGAACAGAACATTCAAACAGTTTAAGCATAAAAAGCTTTTATTAGTGGATAAAGATATCTTAAATTTGATGGAAAGTTGATTACAGAATTTTGACTAGACTTCAGGAATGACTCAGAATCATACTACAAACTGGCTTCTCAAGAGAAAAACTGTCAGAAATAAGAAAAAAAAAATCAAGACCTAACACCAGAGCTGCCTTCTTCAGAACCAGTCAGCCCACACCAAATGTTAGAATACTAGATCACTCGCAGTGTGTGGGGTATGTCTGCGCAGAATAGTCCTCACACGCTGTTGCTGGAAGGTAAATGCTGCATTCATCCTAAAGAACTATTTGCTACTACTCAGCAAAATTTGACTTATGCTTTTTCTGTGGTATAATTTTGCTCATGGGTATATATCCAATAGATATTTTTTTTACAGGTCTGTAAGAGACTATTGTATTTGATGATGGTGACAAAGTGGCAATCTCACTCTCCACTGGGGACAGTAGAAAGGCAAACTATGGCACAGGTTCATCATAGGATAATGTGCTGGATACAGAAGCAGCAGATGAGATGTATATACAAAGATCTCAGAAACTTGCAAATGAGTGGAAAAGAGCTAATAAAATAAGACATAACGTGACTTTTTTAACGTGAATTGAACATATGAACACAAAAATGAATATTATTACAAGACTGATAATTACAAAAATACACATTTTTCTTGCACATTTTAAAATAAAATGGTTCCTAATGGGAAGAGTTAAAAAAGAAAGTAAGGAAAGCAGATAAGCATTCTGTATCACTAATAACAGAATGTACACAGTTACATAAAATAAGAGTCCTACAAAAAAGCACTGGTGAAAAAATGTCCTTCACTCAACTTGTTTGACCTTAAGTATAAAAAGCAATGCAAACTTGAAGTCTTGTTTTCATTCAGGTAATCTAGTGATGACAAAAATAGAAAAATACAATTTTAAGTAAGGTATGAGACACTGCTTTTTTAAACCCAGCCTAATTACTCCTTTACTGATTTCCCTACCTGATTTATATGGTTGGGGATGTAGGTTCTCAATTCAGCACCAGCACAAACTAGTTCTTTGATCTTAGACCCTAATCCAACCTCACTAAGTCTCATCTACAAAGCTGGGTAATGCCTCAAATATGAGAAGAGAAGTAGACACAGTAATGTAATTTGTCAAGGCTGATCTGAAAGGGGGAGAGACTATCTACAGTGGATGCAAACAGCCAATAACTGAGTCTTTCCTCTCACCCACCACGTTTCCACTGCCTGCTTCAATCAAACCCAATGAGTTCCAATAGTGCCTTTCAGAATGATACAATCTTCATCTCAATCCTGTCAATCTCTGAAGCAATTTGCAAGGAAAATGAGTGTCAATTCCCACATACTTGGATTAGGTTTCTGATATTGGATATGAGATAGAACACTACAAAAACGCACAGTCAGTACCGGACTGGGTCATTTGTCCCTTTTCCTAGACCAGCTACAAGGCTCGGCCTACTCCGGAGGCCGAAGCTATGGAGCTCCATCCAGCAAGCCTGGAAGAGCTGTCCTGGAGACGGGTATGTCCAGAGCCCCACATGCCGCCAGGCCTGAACCGAGAACAGGCCTGGGCCTGGGCACTGGACAACTTCCCTGCGCTGAGCCACTCGTCCTGCCAATGCTCCCAGTTCCACGGGCACGTGGCTCCGGTGCCTGCGGGCTGCTGCGCTGGGCTTACGCCAGTCACGGAGCCGTTCCCGGAGCTGAGAGGGGACAAAAACGCTGTCAGGACACAGATGTCCAGGAGCCAATGGCTGAAACCGCAAACGAGTTCCAGTCACCTCAGGAAGAGATGGATGCTACCAACCGCGTGACCCAGTGGGTCCTGAAGCAGCCAGGAGATACCGCTGCCCGCGGAGGTGGACAGACAGACACCCAGAGCGCTTCCCAGAGCCCAGGCCGCCCCCGGAAGCTGTTGAAAACCACGGCTTAAAACACGGAGGAACCAGGAAAGGAACCCCACCCTTGCTCTCACTGCTCAGAGCCTCCTGTCTTCAACTGATGTATCAGAAGGGGCCCAAGACATCCCGGTGCAGTCCTTCGACCTGACCTAGTGGCTTCACCGGCACTGCACCCTGCAAGCCTAGGAGCCTCCAGATCTCTGCAGTGAAGAGCATTCTTCATTTCGTCCTTCCTCTCCTGAATGACTTAAAAGGTTTTTTTTCAGAAAAATTCTTCATGTAATCAATAATATGCTAAGGAACTTTTCTTTTAGATCTATTCAGAATTGTCATGATTCTTGTCTTATTTAAATTGTACACAGCAATTAAAGCCTGTTTTCTTATTCTCCACTTGTGCAATTGATTTGTGTGCATAAAGTTAGTACTGGAAGTGGTAGAGGTGGGCTTGGGCAGGGACCCAGGTCAGAGTTCATTAAAATTAAAGAAATACAAATTAAAACAATGAGATATATTTTTCTTGCATAATGGCATATTTCAAACTTTTTCATTATATCCAGAGTTGGTAAACATTTGGAAAGCAGTAACTCCTAAACACCACTGGTAGCAATTAAATTGATTATATCTTTGGAAAGGCAATATGGCAATATGCATTAAACAAGTAAGTAGAAAAACTGTTGACCCAGAAATTCTGTTTCTTCTTCAAACAAGAAATTGTAGTTTAACAAATAAATTTGCTTTTCAGTAAAGGATTGAGAAAAAAATCTGCACAATCCAATACTGTGAAATCCTTAGAAATAAAATAAAATACATTATTTTGAAAAGATATACAAACGGCAATATGTACAGTATGAGTACCCCAGCACTGAGTGAGCCAGTGTCTGGATCACCAGGGCTTGAAGGGCAGGATCATAACTAATTTGGAGAGAAAAGCGCTGAGGCTCAGATGCCCAGCTAGGGTTAGAGATGGGCAGAGTTCCAGGGTCCCTGCCTGCATGGACAACCTTTTGTCAGTCTCTCATCTCTGCAGGTTCTGGTGTGTTTTGCTTTTCTCAGTATCACTTGGCCACGTGGTCTGTAGCACTCTCCTCTCCTGGGTCTGACTTTGGCACAGTTTGGAATTGGGGCATCTGTTCCCAGGCATCTCTTCCCAGTCAGGCCAGTCTACACAACTTTCCAAACTGATCATGTCACTGCAAAAGTCTCTGAACCCCACTCATTTTCCTGAGCACACAGTAGATCCCACCCTGACAAAACTGGAGCATTCTCCTGAACATCAGTTTGGAACCTGGAAGTTGTCCAAATCCAGCTCCTACCTTGTGTAGGGCAGACAGTAACCCAGTCTCTGCCACTCGTATACAAATAAACATATGGCGGCAGAAAACCAGATGAAGTTCGAGCCTTCAAGTTCCTAGATGGTAAAATAATATATCTTGAATGAAGGACAGAGTAGTTGACAGTTTGACTCTTCTAAACCTCTAGGACATCAGAAACCAAGGTGCTGAAAACTTGATGTTGGTGCTAACCTTTAGTGCAAATTGCTTCAGAAAGATGGGCCTAGTGAGAGGAATCATATAGATATGCTGTTCCAGAATATTAGTTAAAACAGAGTTGAGCATGATTTTGAACATGTTGATTGACTTGGGAAATGATAGCATTAGATAGTCACAGCAAGTTAACATACGTTTTCTGGGATGGGAAACTTAAAAAACAAATCCTTTCAAGAAAGATATTTTTCACTTTTTGAGTGATACCAAACCTTCCTCTGTTCAACCTGTGGCTTGAAACGATTTTGTATGCATTCATTCCTTCTTCATTCGCAAATACTTACTCAACACCTACATTGTGCTGCCTACATGGTCATCAAGGCTCTGGAGACAAAGTGACCAACAAGCAAACATGGGATCTGCTGTAAAGTGCCTGATACTTTCATGGGAGGAAACAGACAGTAAACATGCCAGTAAATACATAAATGATACTGTTAGTATGATAAGTGCTATCAAAAATGTTACACAAGTTAATGGGAAACAAGCTAACTTGGAGTATGATACTTTTATCTAGAGCGGTCAGAATAGAACTATTAGAGATGTGGGATATCTTCAGCTTAGAACTGAATAATACAATGGGCAAAACCATACAAATTTGGAGGAGGAGTTATCATCAAGTAAAAATATCAAGTACATGGGTTCTGAGTCTAGAACAAGCCTATTACAGATATGGACAGAGGGAAGGCAAATGGTGGCTTCTTATGGCCCAAGCGTTAGGTGTCTGGACTAGAATGTTCTTGGAGTCCTCTGTCCAAGAGGGCTTGCTGGCCTCCAGCAGACATCATAGATGATTTGGATGAAAGATGGAAGTTTGATTTAATTTTGATTGAACAGTTTAATTACTGACAGTAAGACTGCTCAGATATATGATACTGAGATAACTCAAGAAATTTATGAGAGATTTAATTGATTATGGTTGAAAGTTTATTCATATTTCTTCCTAAGTGTGTGAGATTATCTGACCCTTTTATCAGCTGAGCTCTTTAGTTTCTAGTTCTTACCACAGTTTTTTCCAGGTTTGTGAGAGTGTGTGAGATTATCTGACCCTTTTATCAGCTGAGCTCTTTAGTTTCTAGTTCTTACCACACAGTTTTTTCCAGGTTTGTGAGAAAAAAAAAAAAACTGTTCTTCCTTCGCTCTCATACCACAATCAACACAGAAGACTTCTGTAACCAAATGATCCCCCCTCACATTAAGCAAGGGACACCAGCTGGGTGCTGTTTAATTCAGTTCTGACACTAACTGAAGATAACGTCAGAATCCACAGGTTAGGGGCTCAGTCCCCAAGACTGCCCCCACCACACACTTCAGATGTCAATCACAGGCCCCAGTTTATTTTGCCTGAGCATCTGACCAACCAGCTATACATCAGGGTTCTCACCACCCCCTCCTTTGGTTTGACTAATTTGCTTGAGTGGCTCACAGAACTCAGGGAAACACTTACATTTACCAGTTTATTATAAAGGATATTACAAAGGATACAGATGAAGGATACAAAGGGTGAGGTAGGAGGGAAGGTGTGTGAAGACTCCATGCCCTCCCCTGGCACGCCACCCTCCAGGAGCCTCCACATGCTTACCTATCTGGAAGCTCTCCGAACACAGTCCTTTTGTGTTTTTATGAAAGCTTCATTGCATGGGCATAGTTGATTAAATCATTGGCCATTCATGATGACTTAATGTTCAGTCCCTCTCCCCTCCCTGGAGGTTGGGGGATGGGGCTAAAAGTCCTGCTTTAGTCTTTTGGGTGACCAGCCTTCATCCTGAAGCAACCTAGTGGCTGACAGTCATCAGTAAACTCATCAGCAAACAAAGAGACACTTATCACTTTGGAGATTCAAGGATTTTAGGGGTCGTATGCCAGGAGACAGAGAGGAAGGCCAAATACACATTTCACAATATCACCCCAGGAGAGAATATAAAATAAATATAAGAAAAAATACTATAGGTGATTACTTAAGGAGCCCTTCACAGATGCTGGAGACCAGTAGAATTTTGATTTAAGAATGGCAGTGTAATCTTAAGGATTCTCTCTAGTCTACTGCCTGAGTCGATAGAAAAGAGCCTTATTTACAATTGAATGCAGCTTCTGACAAAAGTAGAAATGGAGAGATCCCACTCACTTTTGACTCTCCCACACAGTTTCTCCATTCACTCACTCATTCAATACATTTGTTGAGCACCTACCATGTATACTCTTAAATATTTTGTGTTAGCAGAGATTTCCAATGTTTCTTCACTAAAAGGGCTATTCCTCCAGTTTCTATAAGCCAGGAACTATCATGTTTTAGTACTCATATGTTTTAGGGCAAATGAGGATTAAAATCTCTACCACCATTCAAGAGAATTCATGATTATAAAAAAATTAATCTAGCTAAGAATGATATCCTTGCACCCAATATTGACATACCCTTCTTAAAGTCACAGCCTAGATGAGGAAAAATCTGTACCTCTATTTTACAAGATACCTCTTTTCCTCCCATAGGCTGAAACTTTTTATAAAAAACCATTCTCAGATCTAGAACACTTCCCATATAATTTCTTCCAATTTTCCTAGTTTGCTGCCATGTAACATAAAATCTGAATTCAGGAAGGACTCTGCATCAACTTTCTATTTCAGTCATAAAACAATACTACATTTAGGGGTGAATACTGCTTCTGAAGCTATTTGCACTCTCACATTTCATCTTGGGGAAAGAGTGATCATGTTTCTGCTCCTTCAGGATTAAAACTGTATCTGTTAGCTTTCTGAATCCTCCTACAATTTATCCAAGGTCAGGGAAGACTTTTTAAAGTGACCCAAAGGAGCACACGACTTCAGTATTAAAATATTATGATTGTCCCCATTCCAGATCTTTTGTACGGACATCAACTTTAACAATCTGATTGTCCACACCACTGAAACACGGCACATTTTCTAATTAGAAGTCACTATGATCTTCCTTCTATGTAGAAAAAAAAAGGGGGGGAGAATGCCTTGGGAAACCAGTTTGCAATGTTATCTCGTTTCTCTTAAATACACATTGTACCACCAGTTCCTCTGATCAAGTTCATGGGGGAGAATAGAGTTAGGCCAAGGTTATTGCTTTTGCTCCCCTCTCTGTGCTCTTTTCTTTTCCTTTTCCTTGCCCTCCTGTTTGGCCAGTTTGTCCCTCTCCCTTTGCAGCTTGTCCTGTTCCTTCTTCCTTTGGGACTCATCCCAAAGTGAGTCTTGCTACAGTTTTGGGGCATTGAGGACATCTTCCACACTGGTGTTTTGGAAGAGAGATTTATCAGAACCAATGTTCATTGCAGAGGCTCCTGAATCATCCTTCTCATTGCTTCATCCTCTCCATCTGCATACTGGGCCAAAAGGGCAGCTTCTCCTCTTCCAACACCATCCTGGGCTCCACAACAATCTGCGCCTGCTTCTCAAGTAGGGTGACAATGGCCTTTTTCATGTTGGTGACAATATTCTGAGTTTCCGAGCATCATTCCACAATCTTTTTGCAGATATTAAGGAGAGAATATTCTTCCAAGAAAGCAGAGAGGATACCCTGCCCCAGCTTCTCTTCTTCCTCCTTGTCCTGCAGGCCACCCAGGATGTAGGCACCATAAACAGCTTGGTCCACTCCCAATGCTTCCAACTGTCCACCCAGCCACCATCCAAAGTCACTGCCCCTACCATCATCTTCACTGGAGGTTGCTGCTGCTACTTCACTGGGTGCTGCCATCTTGGGATCAGGTTCAATTTTTACATTAGAACTGCCCTTTTGTGTCATTACAACTATTTATATCTCAAAGCACTGTATTTCATTAAATTTTGCAAAAACACTGAAGTTTACTTCTTTGAATCTTTCCTGCCTAATTTGTCCTGTATTTGCCTATAGAGGAAGGTATTCCTGTGTTCACCATGGGGAAGGGAGTGGGAGAGTAAGCAGTCGCTTCTGCCCTTTGTGTGGCAAGGGTGGCCTCCTCTCTTTCTGGAGCCCAGAGTCCAAGCCTATGATACTTGTAAGACTGGAGCCAAATGGTGTGCAGACCCTTTTGCACCTTCTGACTCACCTTTCTTCAAAGTAGCTGGAATGAAAGATGGGGAGATGATACTGGAAGACAGGGTCTGGGGAGGTAGGATAGCGAGCCCCAACCCACCCCAACCTCTACTATGTTCTTGACTCCACGACAGGAAAGACCCACCCCAACCTCTACCAGTAACAAATTAAAACAGGTTTAATGTAAGGAATAAGAAATATGGACTTCACAGGGAAAGTGTGGCCTACCTTCAGAGACTGAGCAATAGCTGCAGCAAGTTTAATACGAAAGTGAGAAATACATACTTTATAGACAAAGGGCAGACTGGTCCCAGAGTGAACAGAAGCCCGCGAAAAGCAGGTTTAACACAAAAAGTAAGATATACACACTTCACAGGCAAAGTGTGGGCTGGCTCCAGAGAGTGAGCAAGAGCCCTTACAGTTTGACTATCTTTACACTTTCATGCTATCCAATGAAAATTCAGCTAAGGGGGGGGGGGTCCCAGTTATGTAATCTAGTCTTGCACATGCTCATTTGGGCAAATTCCACCACATTCACCCAATATATTCAAATATATTCAGTGCTCTCTAGCGCCTCCAGTGGAAGGTCATTTATTTAGCGCGTCCAGTGTAAAATTTTACTGAACATGCTTGACCACCGAGATTACACAAGTCTGCCCCCTATGGTCTCAATCTCCATGTACTGGTGCTGAAAATAGGTGCTACAGGCCACTGTAGCTTACTTAGGACTCAGAGATGAGGCTTCAGTCCTAGCGAAGTGGCTTGAGATCCAGGGGAGTGGCCTGAGACCCAGGGGACTGGCCTGAAATTTGAATACCAGGGGACTGAGCACCTCCTATCTCAGAATGAGTTTTATATTTTATTCTTTTTTTTTTTGGTTATAAATATTCATGAGCTACAATGCTGATTGTCACTCCTTATGCCCAAGATATGAAAGCAAGATCCATACTGGCAGCATGCCCATTACCACAAATTGCTATTGTACCCCATGTCCCCCACCCAATTATCCCCAACCTCCCTCCCCTTCCTCCTTTTCCCCCCACTCCACCTTGTATCCCAAGGTGTGTTCTCTCCCTCTGCAAGTCCAATGCACCACTGTGGTCTTTCTTTCCTTCCTTCTTTCTCTCTTAGCTTTCAGGTAGGCTTGATTTGGGGGCTCCTGGGGAAGCAGAACAGCAAACCTTGGA
>NW_007732208.1:54420-56091 GCF_000696425.1 Galeopterus variegatus | reverse complement strand
CGCTTAACATATTTACATTAAATCGCGAGAGATGAGGCTTCAGTCCTAGCGAAGTGGCTTGAGATCCAGGGGAGTGGCCTGAGACCCAGGGGACTGGCCTGAAATTTGAATACCAGGGGACTGAGCACCTCCTATCTCAGAATGAGTTTTATATTTTATTCTTTTTTTTTTTGGTTATAAATATTCATGAGCTACAATGCTGATTGTCACTCCTTATGCCCAAGATATGAAAGCAAGATCCATACTGGCAGCATGCCCATTACCACAAATTGCTATTGTACCCCATGTCCCCCACCCAATTATCCCCAACCTCCCTCCCCTTCCTCCTTTTCCCCCCACTCCACCTTGTATCCCAAGGTATGTTCTCTCCCTCTGCAAGTCCAATGCACCACTGTGGTCTTTCTTTCCTTCCTTCTTTCTCTCTTAGCTTTCAGGTAGGCTTGATTTGGGGGCTCCTGGGGAAGCAGAACAGCAAACCTTGGATTGTGGGTGAGATTTCTGTGGCCAATTAGCAGCTGGAGGAGTAGAGAGACCAATGAACATGGAAGCCATATGCATAGGCTTTTTAATCAGCCCCCTGGCACCTTCCTTCTCCCCATAGGAATCTAGTGGAGGTGGAGTTTCTCAGCTAATGGGGCTAAAGCTTCACAGCTCCTTGATTGCACAGGCCCCCTCCAAGGGCTGGGCTCCCTAACAAATGTTTCCCATTGTAATATGCTCTCCTAAAATTTGCAAAGTAATATATTTCTACATTCTTTTTCTTGAGGAGGGTCCCCAATTATATACATATCTACATATATGTGTATATATTCACACAAATACACAGAAAGAATTATGTACAGAGAGAAAACACACAGTGGTATACACACAGTTCTGGGGATAGAATGGAATCCAGGTATCTAAGCAGACTTTTACTGCGAAAAGGAAGTAACCTCATATTCCAGGTGGGAGACGGAGAGAGGAAAGAGAGGCAGGTGGGAAAACACTAATACTCTCTCCCTAAGATAAAGTTGTGTCTACCTATTTTCATTTTTTACTTTAGAGCATCCCAATCAAAGGGCATAGATTTTTTTTCTTAAGTACAAGTAAGCAAAAAGTACAAGATCATGAACTCTGGAATTCAGACTACCTGGGGGCAAATCTGTCTTCCAACATTTACTAATTCTTTACCAATGTCTTCTCTAGAACCTTAGGTTTTTCACCTGTAAAATTAGGACAGTAAGGGCACCTGCCTCAGATAGTTAATACAGTTAAACAGGTAAAGTACTTTCCAAAGTGCCCACTGCAAAGAGGGTGCTCAATTATTATCTATTGTAATTATTTTTTNAGATCATGAACTCTGGAATTCAGACTACCTGGGGGCAAATCTGTCTTCCAACATTTACTAACTCTTTACCAATGTCTTCTCTAGAACCTTAGGTTTTTCACCTGTAAAATGAGGACAGTAAGGGCACCTGCCTCAGATAGTTAATACAGTTAAACAGGTAAAGTACTTTCCAAAGTGCCCACTGCAAAGAGGGTGCTCAATTAATATCTATTGTAATTATTTTTTAAGGTAGAAATTTATCATCAATGAAGGATAAATGTAAAAGAGTGGCTGTTAAGTTTATGTGCTCTTGCCAGAAAAAGATAATTTTTATTCTTTAAATCAAATGTACAAAAAAATTACTT
>NW_007732208.1:51168-53395 GCF_000696425.1 Galeopterus variegatus | reverse complement strand
GAACTGACGAATTGCTCAAAGAATACATAGAAGAGCATTAAGAGTACGGGAAGATGGGCCGGCCCCGTGACGCACTCGGGAGAGTGTGGCGCTGGGAGCGCAGCGGTGCTCCCACCACGGGTTCGGATCCTATATAGGGACGGCTGGTGTGCTCACTGGCTGAGCGTGGTGCGGGCGACACCAAGCCAAGGGTTGCGATCCCCTCATTGGCCACAAAAAGGACAAAAAAAAAAGAGTACGGGAAGATGATGAAGGAAGGAGCTATAAGAAATCATTCACAGAAAAAGAAGACAGGCTGGACTGTGAAAGGAAAGCACACTCAGCACCATCCCTAGCTAGTTCCCATTTGCCTGCAAACCATTTCCAGGGGACGGGGGGACAGTTTTTATCAAGCTTTCATGGACACATGAATCATTCGGGGATCTTGTTAAAATGCAGGTTCTGATTCAGCAGGTCTGGAGCCAGAGATTCTGCATCTCTAATGCTCTAGGTGATAGTGGTGCTGTTTGTCCTCAGCCTTGGCTGTGCATTAGACCCATCTGTGAAACTTTAAAGGCAACACCAATGCTCAGGCCTCACCCCAACCAATGACTTAATCTTTAAGCATAGTGCCTAAGCACTGGTATTTTTAAAAGCTTCCCAGATGATCTCTAACATGCAGCGAAGACTGAGAACCACCACTCTAGGGAAGTATAATGATTCTTGAGTCATTACTTTCAGTATAAGTGCTCTCCAAGTTTCTTTCTTATTCTACCATTGCTTTCTATTTAGTTCTCCTAGAAGCCTCACCACCTCCCCTAAAAGATTAGTTTCTCTCCCTCTGTTCTTAACCCATTGAGGTTGGAGACAGGTTGGGAGTGTAGACAGCCCCAGTCCCCTACTGCCTCCCCTGCCCCTGCCCCACCCATCTTCAGTGAGTGTAATTAAGCCCCCCACCCCCATGGCTACCTGTCAAGATGACCAGGGATTTGGTGACCAGTGCTGATCCCAACTCCCAACTCAGTCTTGCAACTCAGCTGACTGCTGCATCTGNAGATCATGAACTCTGGAATTCAGACTACCTGGGGGCAAATCTGTCTTCCAACATTTACTAATTCTTTACCAATGTCTTCTCTAGAACCTTAGGTTTTTCACCTGTAAAATTAGGACAGTAAGGGCACCTGCCTCAGATAGTTAATACAGTTAAACAGGTAAAGTACTTTCCAAAGTGCCCACTGCAAAGAGGGTGCTCAATTAATATCTATTATAATTATTTTTTAAGGTAGAAATTTATCATCAATGAAGGATAAATGTAAAAGAGTGGCTGTTAAGTTTGCGTGCTCTTGCCAGAAAAAGATAATTTTTATTCTTTAAATCAAATGTACAAAAAAATTACTTTATAATTCTTATGCCCATAGTTAATTTCTCACCCTCTGTTTTCAGAAACATTGGTGGGAACAAATATATTTTTCCTCCATCTAGCAAGTAGACTAGTCATATCATTTTTCTACTTTTAATGGATTAATTCTGCTCATTAAACACAGTCTAATTCAATAACAGACATTGAAAATCACTTTGTGCTAAGCACTGTGTTGAGTGTTAGGCACAGAAACATGAATGAGGCCTGGCTTCCATCCTTCTCGAAGTCTCAGTCTAGTTGGAGAGCCCAGCAAGAAACACCAGGATCCCATAAGGTTGACCTGAAGACCAGAAAGAAATGCTGAACGCTCATGATACAGCCTATAATGGCTTGCATTTTTTGATGGGAAACTGAGATGCAATAATAAAAGACATTTGCAAAACCCAAAGATTCAGAAAACAAAGGGAATGAGAGAAAGCAGTTTGGACCACAAAATGGCAGTGATGGAAACTTGGCAATAGCATCAGATGGTGGATCCTGAAGGAAATGTGAAAAATAGGTTATTTCCTCAGCTGAGCTGAGGCTCAGGATGAAGAGATTTACCATAGAACAGTTCTACTGGGATGGGAAGAGGTTAGGGAGATGCAACTACAGTGACAATGTAGTTCTTGATGACACAGGCATAGAGTACTTCTCTCCTGGGTAGATGCAGACTACCAAAGGACTGGGTACACCCCAATGCTGAAATACCCTCATCTGAATTCAAGGACAGAGGGATGTAGGGGGATCAGAAAGGGATCACTATAACAGGGCAAGGTGGCATATCAGAACTGACGAATTGCTCAAAGAATACATAGAAGAGCATTAAGAGTACGGGAAGATGGGCCG
>NW_007732208.1:50795-51001 GCF_000696425.1 Galeopterus variegatus | reverse complement strand
GACCAGGGATTTGGTGACCAGTGCTGATCCCAACTCCCAACTCAGTCTTGCAACTCAGCTGACTGCTGCATCTGTTTGTTGTTGGAAAATAATAACTTGTCACAGGAGAGTTCCCAACCACTACAGCCCCAGTCCTAATAACCTGATCTTTTTTTTTTTTCCTTTTTGTCTTTTTTTGTGACCGGCAATGGGATCGCAACCCTCGG
>NW_007732208.1:46069-49795 GCF_000696425.1 Galeopterus variegatus | reverse complement strand
GTCCTAATAACCTGATCTTTTTTTTTTTTCCTTTTTGTCTTTTTTTGTGACCGGCAATGGGATCGCAACCCTCGGTGTTGCGCCCGCACCTTGCTCAGCCAGTGAGCGGCTGGTCTGTATGTGGGATCCGAACCCTCGGTGGGAGCGCCGCCGTGCTCCCAAGCGGTGCACTGTAGCAGTGCGCCACCGGGCCGGCACCTAATAACCTGATGTTATCCCACCACCTCACCTAATTCCCAGGTTCTTTCCAGGACTTGATTTTGTGCTGAAAGAGTGAGATAAATGAGAAGTCAGGTGGTGTAGTGTATACAAAGAATATGTGGAACATCCTCTTCTGCTCCCAATGGAGTCAACAGAAAAAGACATTGAAAAGCATCCTAATCCCTTTCCAGAATCAGATGAATTTTAAGGAATGGTGGTAGACAAGGGAGTCAGCTGGCCAAGGGCAGAACTACATATGTGCTGTTATCTATTGTTTCCCAGCACTTAGTGCAGTGCCTGGTATATGATCTGTAAGTATTTGTGAATGAATGAATATAAATGTTCATGATTTGCAAACTGAGTGTCTCATCTCTGACCCTCAACTGATTGAAAAACACATGTACATAGGTGATGCTGAACATTTTGTTTTTGACTTTTGTCAGTTTTCATATTCAAATGAAGACAATATATGAGCTTAGAAAGAGAAATTTTTTGAGCTTGAGTGAAAAATATACAGAAATAAATTCTATACCTTCAATGCTAATATTCATTAGACAAGCTATAGACTATTACTGGTAAACTTTGTTAACAGTGAGTAAAGCATTTTCACAAGTATAAAGTAAATTTTGGTAGTTTTCCAAAAGACCCTCTAATCTGTCCCCTCCCTTTCCCCACTTTCCCTGTACACCAGAGACCTCCAATCTCATCCTTGTAGAATGATGCAGCTTCCGTCCAGAGCAGAAAACAATGTGAGGAATGAATAAAAGAAACTGAGTGCGGTATGGGACTGGAGATTAGAAAATGAAGAACTGGGCTAAATCACTGTAGAAAGAAGACATTAGGGAAGAAAAGCTTTATTCCCCCTTTCTTTTTAATCCTTTAAGATGTTTCTCCAAAGCGTAAGGACAAAACAAAACTAGCTTCCAAAAGGGACAGTTGAGCCACTTCACTCCCCCATGACTCCACCACCACCTTTCTTGGTCTGATTCACTGAATTAACACTCGCCTATTCTAGAGCTCTTCCATTGCAGTCCCACAGAAGCTAACGCTGAGACCTCAAGACTCTGATCCTTTGTAATGGTAGGGCTCACTCAGATCAGGCTGATTCCATTCCTGGGGTGTCCCCAACCCCATTCCTGATACTCTCAGCTGTCAGAGATTAGTATCCATGCAGTGGTGAAAATTTCAGTTTGAAATTCAGGGTATAAAAACTTGTTTAAGTAATGGACTATTCTTTGATTATTAAGAAAAAATTGCATTGATTAGAAGAGTCCTCTAGCAAAGGGTGGGTGGAAGGTACAGTGGAGAGGGAAAATAAGGAACCAAGGAAGGGAAATGAAGAAGAGGGAGGCTGGGGTGAAGTTCTGATGAAACTAGTCCAATTAGAATTCACATGTTTTTTCTGACTTACCTGAGTTCAGGGGAAGATGCTTCAAACTTGTCTTGATTATTTCAACTATTCTTGTAGGGCTGGATATCTTTGTATATGAAACCACAAGAGATGTGGCAGAAGTACTAAATGTTAACTGTTAGCCTCAAAGACAACCTAGCCAGCAGTGAAAGACTCTTAAAATTACTGGCTCTAGTATTTTAAGAAATGCTTTCATAGAGTAAAGTGATTTTATAGCGTATCACTTTGGTAATAGTGCAGTTACCACAGAAAGCATTATTGGAATACAAGCATGCATTCATCCTTACAGATATTCAAATTAGAATGAGGATTTTAAAATATCAATTAAAGTATGTTTACAATTATACAGTGCTATATTTCAAACAGCACTTAATGTTTTCATATCATTGCACACATAGATGAAAATATTTGGCTCCTAGGAAAAACTGAAAAGTATTTGAGAGGGGTCTGTAAGGTTTGGTTTTTAAAATAATTACTTTTTAGTATTATGATAAAAACACAAAATATTTAGGAAAACAGTAAGTATTGACTTTGTATAAAATTTCCAAGATCAACACTTTCTAAATTTTATGATAAAATTGAGTTTCTTTATCAGTAAAGTTATACTGTAGCTCATTCTTTCTTGCTGATAGAGAAAAAACTTGAGTTCACCAAAAAAACTTTTTAAATATACTGTATGATTCTGCTTAAGCTACAAAGTAATTACAGGACAATGGTTCCTGATGCTTTTTGACATTACAGAATTAGCCATGTTGACATTCATGTCTCAGAATGTATTAGCCCATACTCTGGATAATTGGAGGGCTGGGATTTAACCAAACCTTGTTGTTGAGCAAGATTGATTGTCTTCAACATTGTCCCTCTAGAAATCCAGGGTTTTTTAAAGGAAGAAATTGCTTGACATGTACAAACTCTTGCAGAGAATGGAGAAAAGGCAGCATTCCCAACTCATTTTGTGAGCCAGAATAACTTTGATACAAAAACATGAAAAGGGGATTTCCAAGATGGCGACGGGTCTGCAGCGGCCGTGCCAGGAGACAGCGTGATCCTCATCCGAAGTGTGTGCTGTGATACCAGAGTACTATTTGCATTTCCAAGACCAACAAAAAATGAATAATTCTTTCAACAACGATCCTACAACGACATACAAGCAACAACAGGNACGCGAGCTCAGTCCCCAGCCTGTCACAGCAGCAGCCTCCGGCAACCTCCAGCAGATCCAGTAGCAGCAGTGGCCTGGTGGCCTCCCAGGGGCCCTGTGGATCAGAGCCGTTCGTCCTTTATACTTTGCGCATTTGATAACCAAAGAACACCTGGGTGCACATGCAATTACATCAGATAATAACCAAGGAACACCTGGGTGCACGTGGGCGCTTAACATATTTACATTAAATAGGCTAGGTCACACTCGGCATGATTCCGAACATCTGAGGGAGCCTGACCATTTGTCCATTTTCCTTACGCTGTCCATCCTCACGTTAAGAAAAAGGGGAGAAAGAGAGAGAGAAGGGGAGAAGAAGAGAGAGACAGAGAAGGCAGAGGCTCCCACGCAGAAACTCCCAGTGGCCTGGCGCACCGAAGGTCCGGAGGAAGCCCAGCCCTCAATCCACGAGCAGCCTCAGCGCTATAGGTTTCCTGGAGGAAACCCAGCAGCTCTGGCTGCACCACACGGTTCTTGTGGGCAATAAGCTGACAGGGAAGGTTTCCCCGACCGCCGCGGGGCTCCCGCAAGATTTCGTGATCCCCTTAGATGTGGGTCTTGGTCTCCTGTGGCCTCCAGAACTGTGGACACTGGCTCTTCTCGGTACTCCAGGCCACCATCGTCTGAGCTGTCTCCTTCCCCGGGCGGGGAAGACTCTGGCTTCATCTGGCCGGGAATCATGCGGGCAGTTCTGCAGCTGCTCAGCAGGGGGCAGCACAACCGCTCACTGCAACAGTCCTACAGGGCGAGCAGCAAGTGCTCCATCTGCGTTTGAACAGGCGACAGAGGGTGGATGACCACCTCTGTGTCCCCAGGCCTCCTGCCCTTGTAACTTGGTTTCCAAACTCCCGGAACCCAATTTGCAGAGTACTTCTTAAACTCTAATGTGAAAAGGAATCACCTGCCGAGAACT
>NW_007732208.1:44011-45257 GCF_000696425.1 Galeopterus variegatus | reverse complement strand
AACCCAATTTGCAGAGTACTTCTTAAACTCTAATGTGAAAAGGAATCACCTGCCGAGAACTTTAAAACAAGATTCTGATTCAGTTTGCCTGGGTTGGAGCCTGAGCGTCTACAGTTCTAACAAGCTCCCAGGTGATGCCCATGCTGCAGTCTACAGACCACCATAGCGTGCAGTAGCAGGCAGACCACAAATCCCAGCTTATATATGGCTCCACTGAGCGGAAGAGGTGGGAAGGGGGAAAATGCCTTTCTGTTTTCCGTTAACAAAGCAGATCCTCCTGTTGGCTGCGGCAGCACTACCACCGACTTGCCAGTGAAAAGGAGGGAAGAAAAGATCTTGGCCTGGGGAGGTATGAAAAGATGGGTTTTGAGTATGGCACTGAGCATAGGGGAAAGCGGATAATATCTAAGTATAAGCAAAACTCTGCAGTCTGTTTTCTGCTTTGAATCTGTCAGACACACTTGTCCTCAATGCTGTGGTGCAGAGACAACAGATAGACTGAAGTTTCTGCAGTTTCAAATGTCTGAATGTACTCTGAGGTTTTAATGATGTTGAAAAATAGTTTCATCTCAAGCAGTAAAAACTATCTTTAAATCTCAGTAAAGTCATTTTAGATTTAGTGGTCTCTAGTGATTAATAATAAACACACTTTTATGAATTATCACTGTCTCCTACCCTAGCCATGGTTTTAAATATATTCCTTTATTTTCTAAAACACTTTCTCACAAACCTCCAAACAATAATAGACAACAGGAGGTCAAGAGAGTCTTTATCTTAGTCTCATCTAACAGCAGGAAAACAGAAGAGAATTCATTTATCCAAATACTTTCAATTATTAATCAAAATTAAGTTCCTTCATTCTTAAGAGGGAATCCCTTTTCTCATGTTCCACCCTCTTCCTTTACTTTGCCTCTCAAGTTTTCTCACTTTAAATCAATAAGACAAGTGGAGAGGTGAAGAGAGAAATCTCAATTTTCCATCACAAAATATGCCCTTTTACTGGTAGGTAGATGAGGTGATAACTCCCTTATGGAATCCCAAGGTGCATGAGAGAAGCTGGTGCAGGGAATAGATTAAGTGAAAAAACAAGGGGAGGGGAATAGTCTCTCTCTCTCTCTCTCTCTCTCTCTCCCACACACACATACACACACACATATATATAATGGTACTTCAAAAAGTTCATGGAAAATAGAATTAAAAGATAATACAAATCTTTCCATGAACTTTTTGAAGTACCCTCATACAT
>NW_007732208.1:26015-43202 GCF_000696425.1 Galeopterus variegatus | reverse complement strand
AAATAGAATTAAAAGATAATACAAATCTTTCCATGAACTTTTTGAAGTACCCTCATACATACACATGGTCAAGGACACTGGATAGAAGCTAAATGTCTCTGAATATACAGTAGTTTGTTTTGTAGATATGACTTGGGAAAAATTAACACTTTAAAAAAATTGTTTTACAATTATATAAAATAATTCCTAAGAATTTAAACCAAAATAAACAAAAAAGATCCTAAGTGTGCGATGGATGAATTGGTGTTATAACCCCACACAGAGATGAACTATTTCAATGATTTTAAAGCACAATAATTTTACTATTTATTTCTAGTGTGATACATTTAAGAACAAAAAAAGAAAAACTGCCCTCACATTATAATGATTTTGGTAATCTTGGTTTTGAAATTGTTATTCTGACACGGCTGTGTGTGCATTGTGAGATAAAAGACATGATTAACTGTTAATATTGTTGGAAAGGGTTGATTGGAGGAGAGAGAACAGGATGGGAGCTGTTTCATCTGGAGGAAACTTCTGTCATCTCATTCAGACTTCTTTCTATGCTCCCCATTCTTGTGTTAGGTTTAAATTTTGATCCTTTAATGGCTACTAGCTGCTTGCTCATTTTTAATGTGAATGTCTTTTGTTTCCTATCATTAGCTAATAATGCTGTGCAGTTGAGCCACTAATCTTATTCTAATCTCACATTTAGATTAGAAATTCAAGTGAACACTTTCAAATTTACGTCAGGGCCTTACCTAGAAGGTAAATGGCCACAAAGAGCTTGCATCTTCCCATTAACTGAGTTTTTTCTTTCCTGTTTAACACCTAAACGAATAAGTTAATAAAATGACCGTTACTTTTTTTTTTTTTTTCCAAGAGGGGGATAACATTTTATTGAGAAACATTCCCCTCACAATCCATAAAATCATAAGGACAAATTTTGCCACGTTATTATTGACCAAACGAGGGTGTTTAATTCGCAAAACGTTTTAAATGTCTAGGAAACGAAGGGCGCAGGAAGGCAAAGGCTCCCGCTCTGAGGGTCGCTGCGGTCGCTGCGTATTCGGGGCGCGAGATCCCCGCCCAGCGCGGCGCCCGCGCGGACACCCAGGGAAGGGGCGCGACTGCGGCTGCAGCGGGCTCCGGCGGGGGCGGGCAGCTCAGGGGCTAGAGCCGAAGCAGCAGCCGGTTTCAGAGACAGGGTACCCGGAGTGGCTGTGGGAGTGTCCCTGCGCTGAACGTCTGAGCGCCTGCGGTGCTCTTTCTCCTCTTGGTGCTTTGCCCACAGGCCAACTCCGACCAGAGTCTCCCCCGATGCGGCCTGGGGCTCCCAGGCCCAGGGCGGGAGCTTGGGCCCCAGCAGGCCTGGGCCGAGGTCTCCTATCCTCTCCGTGATCATTTCACTGTCTTTAACAATCCTGGCTTATCAGCCCGCAGGGGGCCTGGCTCGGGTTCCGGCCTGCTCATGGCTTTCCCCCGAGAGTGGTTCCCCAGGTGGAGAATCCCGCAGCGCCAGTCCCTTTCCAGCTGGAGCTCCGGGGCTGCAGAATTCTGCACTTGCTCCAGGCAAGAAAGGGAAAATGGACCTCATTCGTCTTATACATGTAGCTCTTTTCTTAACACCTGGCAAAAGGCAGACTCTCAATATATGATTATTAAGTTAATAATTATGCAGGTTTATGACATAGAAGGTAAAAGGGTTATTAAAGAGAGTAAACTGTAGCCCTATAAGATGCTAAATGGAGGATATCTGTCCTTGTTACAATTACTCTGTTGATCTAAGAGTATAATGAATATACAGCAGGGAAATTGTTTTAAAAGCCACAGTTTTGTATTTTTTCTTCATTGGGGTTATGTTTCTACCATAATAGTACTGATGAAATAATGATGATTATACCTTTATAAAGGTTATTAATTATGTGTCAGAAACTGTCACTCTATATATTATTTCATTAAATCCTAAAAGTTACTTTTCAAAATCAGTAATTTTGTCTTCAGATTTTAAAAACTCCACCACCGCCTGTAGCTTAGGAAAGTTAAATGATACTTACATTTAGCAAAGAATGAAGCAGGAATTGGACCCAAGCTGTATTTAACCATTTGTTTTTGGTGTCTAAAGTCTCTTTTTCTCTCCCCCTTTTTCTCCCCCTCTCTTTCCTTCCATCCTTCAGTCCTTATAATTTAGGGATTCAAAAGCAAAGGAACTACAGCAAGCTGAGAGTCCAAGTTAAGACTGGAGAACTGGTCAATTACTTTGGCCCCTACCTTCTCTCCAAACAATCCTCCCCACGGAAAACCCCTTCATAGACACCAAAGTTTTGATCTCAGCTCTAGCATAACCTGTAGTTTGATTTGGGGTAATAATTTATGCCTTTGTAAAAGCAGAGGGTGCCTGCCTGTCAGAAGTATTGTGAACATCAGACATCACATATATAAAGGAAACAAAGTACCTGACTTTTTATAATCAGTGTCCCCATGCATGGCCTTTCTTATTTTTAACCTTAATCTAATTAATGACTGATACCAATTCAATTTTATGTAATTGCATCCAAGATGATTGAACTTTCAACTTAACGTCATCAGACCCAGCCTTCTGAAGCAATTTGCCTCAAAAAGTAATGTCATCACTCAACCTAATATACTCTAGTTTGGGACTGTGCAAGAATCTCATCAGTATAAATCTTAATACCAAGTGGCTGTTGAATCCTTTGCCTTCTCTCTCAGCCCAGACACTCTGTTTCCCTTGATCTAAAGGCCAAAGTCATGGACCAACTTTTTAACACGTGCATAAAGCAGGCTTGGGATTCTGCAGAGATGGTGCCGGAACCCCAGCTGGTTTGGTCAGTGGGCTCAGAAGACTCTGGGCCATGGCCCCTCCCTTTTTATCCCAAGCTGGGGGAGCCATGGTGGGACAACCCATATTTCAACTGGAAACTGCTTTCTAGTCCATGTGGGCTACTACGCTGGGCCTGCCCCAGACACAGAAAATTGCCTAGAGCCCAGGCACTAAAGAACAAGCCCCAGACCTGCCCTCCTGGGAGCCTACACCCACAACCTAGAAGGAGTCGAAGTCAGCCTCAGGAGAGTGTGGTGCTGCAAACCAACTGGACAGGCACCTGCCCTGGCATCCTGCCTTGGCCCAATCCATCTAGTCCTGGAAACAGATGGCTGGAGACCTATGTCCATGGGGACTTTCAAAACAATGCCTTCCTCCTTCTCCCCAGATGCATGCTAATTTCCAATCCCTGGGCCATGACCACTGGGTCTTAGGAGTACTGAAGTTTCAGGCTGGGAATTTTTATTTGATCTTCCTCTTTTAGAGAAATTTAAGACTTTTTCCTTATAAAAGTCTTCCCATTTACTCACTAGTAAGGCAATAAATGTTGTTTTTATAGGTCTTTGTAAATGTCTGGTTCTCTTTCTCTATAGTAGACAGAATGAAGAGAGGAAGGTGGAGAGAGAATGCATGCATGAGAGAGTGCATTGTCTATCTCTAATATTTTGGATAAAGGTATTGGGCTGGGGAAGAGCAAGGGGTAGAAGACAAAACTCTAGCCCTGAGTTATCCAGTGGACTGGATGGCAAAGAAGTTTCAATTGTGGCCTCAAACAAATTCGGCCTTAAATTCTGGGCAAGTATGGGAAAAGGTGTGTGGTGGGGCTAGAATTGTTTAAGTGGGAAATATTTCTGCTAGGACAGTCTTCAGTCTGGATCTAGCTAGGTAACAGCTCGAAGTCTTCAGTTTCTAGCCTTCTATACACCCTGCTCTTGACCACCACCACTGCTGCCAGATACCACATTTCGGACTCCAATCTCTGATCTAGTTCATACCCACCAGGGACTGGAGGAGGTCCTGTGAAGTGGTGTTTCTGTCTCCTGTCCCAGGATTCCTTTGTTAGTGAAATTAACACATAGAAAAAATCAAAATGTCATTATTTAAATAATTTACTTCTTGATGGGAGAGCTTATGAGAAAGGAAAACTAAAATTTCAGCATGAAATGTTGACAGGAATTTGATTTTTTCTCTTTTTTTCTCACCTAAGAATCATGAGCAGCATAAAACTAATATTCTCAAAATATCTGAAAAACAGAAGGATAACTTTTAAAGTACCTATATATCTTATGAAGGAAATCTAAATTCATTCCTTCAGGATTGTTGAAAAGAGATTACAATAAGCTAAAAAGTATATCGTGATATCACTTTATTTCTCCTGATGGCTTTTAAGAACAAACAGGACACACTGATAGTTTAAGCAGAAAGAGATTTACTATGGGATAAAGATAACTTAAAATCTGATAGAAAGCAGAAGACAGACTTTAAACTGAACATCAGAGACTGACCCTCAAAACAACACTGTGAACTGGCTCACAAAGAGATGCTTGAGAAATTAGAAAACACTGGATCAGGCAGCTACCACCATAGCTGCTCTTTTCAGAACCACACAGCTTCTGGCAAATGTTAGAATACTGCGTCAGTCCAGGTGCTTGTGGGAAATGTGTGCATTCAATACTTCACATCCATTATTGTTGGAGAGTAAATGCTGCATTCATCCTAAAGAACAATCTGGCAATGTTCACTAAAATTAGGTTTATACATTTTCTATAGGACAATTCTGTTCATTGGTACACATCCTGGAGAAATTCTCTCATAGGTCCATAAAGGACTATTATATGTGGTATTAGTGATTAAGTGGCAATCTGGGTGTCCACTGTGGGCCAGTAGAGAGGTAAAGTGTGGCAGAGGCTTAACAGAGACTAATATGCCAAAGTTGGAAGCAACACATAAAATGCAAGAAAGATCTTAGAAACTTGCAAATGAGTGGAAAATGCTGAATAAAATCAGATATATAACCTGATACTCTTTACATGAATTGAAAATATATGCACACAAACAATAAATCACTGTTATAAGACTGATTGTATTAGTCAGGATTCTCCAGAGAGAACTAATAGGAGATAGAGAAATGAGATGAGATTTATCGAGGGAATTGGCTCACCCAATTATGGAGGCTGAGAAGTCCCACAACAGGCCATCTGCAAGCTGGAGACCATGGAACACTGGTCGTGTACCTCAGCCCTAGTCTAAAGTCCTCAGAATGAGGGCAGGTAATGGTGTAACCTTCTGTCTAAGGATGTAGGCCTGAGAACCCAGGGGACTACTAGTGTAAGTCCCGGAGTCCAGGGGTCCAAAGAGAGAAGAAGAGTGTATTCCAGTTTCGAGAAAGAGAAAATCACCTTTTTGTTCTATCCAGGCCCCCAGCTGGTTGATGGTGCCTGCTCACTTTAAGGATGAATTTTCCCCACTCAGTCTACAGACTCATAGGCTGACCTCATTTGCAAACACACTCACAGACATAACCAAAAATAATCCTTTACCATTTCTCTAGATGATTCTTAATCCAGTCAAGTTGACAGCTAAAATTAACCATCACACTGATTGATACAAAAATACACATGTAAAATAAAATTGAAAAAAAAAACTAATGGGATGAATTGCAACGGAAGTAGAACAGATAAAGGGAAATAACTAATAACAGAAGAGACATAATTACATTAAAAAGGATAGAGTTCTTGCAAAAAGCACTATTGAAAATGTGACATTAATTCAACCCATTTGCCCTTTAAATATGAAAATCATAGCCAACTTGAATGTCCCTTTGATGCAGCTAATTTAGACAAAAATAGAAAAACTACAATTCTAAGTAGGCATGGGGCTCACCTTTTCTCAACCTAATCTAATTACTCCTTCACACATTTTTCTACTTGATTTGTATATTTGAGAATCTGGATTCTCAATCCAGCTCCAGCACAAACTAGCTTTGTGATCTTAGACCCTAATCCAGCCTCACTGAGTCTCATCTCCGAAGCTGGGCAATGCCTCTTAAATATGGGAAGAGAAATAGACACAGTAGTGTAATTTGTTGAGGCTGATCTCAAATGAGGAGAGACTTTCTATGGTGAATGGGAGCAGCCTATAACTGGATCCTTCCTCTCACCCACCACCCTTTCACTGCCTGACTCAATCAAAACCCAAAGAGTTCCAATAGCGCCTTTCAGGGTGATACAATTTTCATCTCAATCCAATCAACCTCTGAGGCAATTTTCAAGGAAAATGAGTGTCAGTTCCCACAAAATTGTATTAGGTTTCTGACATCAGATACAAGACAGAACATTATAAAAGTGCAGGGTCAGTACCGGACTGGGTCATTTGTCCCTTTTCCTAGACCAGCTACATGGCTTGGCCTGTTTCTGAGGTCAAAGCTATGGAGCTCCATCCACCAGCCTTGGAAGAGCTGTGTTGGAGACAGGTATGTCCGGAGCCCCACATGCCAACAGGCCTGAACCAAGAACAGGCCTGGTCCTGGGCACTGGACAACTTCCCTGCACTGAGCCACTCGTCCTGCCAATGCCCAAGTTCTGTAGGGATGTGGACTCCGGTGCCTATGGGCTGCTGCATTGGGCTTACGCCAGTCATGGGAGCCCTTCCCAGAGCTGAGAGGGGACAAAAACACTGTTGAGAAACAAATGTCCAGGAGCCAATGGCTGAAACCACAATGGAGCTTCAGTCACCTCAGGAAGAGAAGGATGCTACCGACAGCATGACCCAGTGGGTCCTGAAGCAGCCTGGAGATGCCAGTGCCTGTGGAGGTGGACAGACAGACACCCAGAGCTCAGGCTGCCCCCCAGAAGCTGCTGAAAACCATGGCTTAAAATACAGAGGAAACGGGAAAGGAAAGGAACCCCAGCCTAGTTCACGGCTCCTTCAACCAATGTCCTGGAAAGCACCCAAGACACCCCAGTGGGTGGCTTCATACTGTCCATGTGGACTTATGCATTGGGACTGTGCCCTGCACCTCTAGAAGCCTTGAGGCCTCAACTGTGGAGGTCACTCCTTATTTTGTTCTTCCTCTCCTGAATGACTTAAAGGTTTTTCAATTAGAAAAACTCTTCATGTAATTGACATGTTGAACACTTTTCTTTGAGACCTACTTAGAATTGTCATGGTTCTTATCTTATTGAAATTTTTTTTTTGTCTTTTGTCTTTTTCCGTGTCCTGGCAACGGATTGCAACCCTCAGTGTTGCCCCCGCACCGGACCGGGGACCGGCAACGGGACCGCAACCCTCGGTGCTGCTCCCGCGCCTCGCTCAGCCAGTGAGCGGGAACCGGTCTGCATGTGGGATCCGAACCCTCGGGCGGGAGCGCCGCCACGCCTCCCAAGCAGCGCACTTATCCAGTGCGCCACCGGGCCGGCCCCTGACTTAAAGGTTTTTCAATTAGAAAAACTCTTCATGTAATTGACATGTTGAACACTTTTCTTTGAGACCTACTTAGAATTGTCATGGTTCTTATCTTATTGAAATTGTACATGATGAGTAAAGCCTTTCCCTTGTTCTCCACCTGTGGAATTGATTTTGGGTGAGTGGAGTCAGGATTGGAAGTGATATATGATATACGTTGGCCTGGGGAAGGGAGGGGTCAAGACCCAGGTCTGAGCTCTGAGCCGAAATCCAAAAGGACTTAGAGGAGCTGTGGATACCAGCAGGGTGGGGAGGAACAGCAGAGTGGACCAGTTACTGGGGTTGCTTCCAAACTGAGTGGCTCTCCATGAGGACAGAGAATAAGCATCAAGAAGTGTTGTTTAAATAGCCTATGGGTTGCACTAACAAGGAGAATAGGCAAAATAAGGAGACCAGAGGAAGGTTTCCAGCCCTGTGCCTTTTGAGTTGACAGCCACGGGATTTCAGGGCATCAGCTTCAGGTCAGACAATGCCAGACAGGTACAAAATCCTGCCCTGCTGGGGCCTGCCCAGTGCAAGGATCTGCATGGGTTATACTTCAAGATCCAGCAAAACTGAAAGCTCTTGGGTGAGGTCACTTGACAAGCATCTCAGTCTGCTCAAGCTATTGTAACAAAATACCATAGACTGGGTGGCTTAAACAACAGGCACTTATTTCTCGTAGTTCTAGAGGCTGGGAGCTCCAAGATCAAATTGAGTCAAGCTACCGATTGACTCAATTCTTGTTGAGGGCACTCTTCCTCTCTTGCAGGTGGCCATCTTCTGGCTGTGTTCTAATCCAATCCTCACACAGAAGACAGGGAGGTGTGGGGGAGGGGGCCCTGGTGTCTCTTCCTCCTCTTATAAGGGCACAAATCCCATCATCAGAGCCTCACCCTCATGACCTCATCTAAACCTAATTGTTTCCTAAAGGCCCCATCTCCAAATGCTATCAAACTAAGGGGTCGAGCTTCAAAAAAAGAATTTTAGGGGGACACAATTTAGTTCGTTGCACCAAGTCTATGCTACTCTTCCACAGACTCCACTAAGGGGTCGAGCTTCAACATATGAATTTTAGGGGGACACAATTTAGTTCGTTGCACCAAGTCTATGCTACTCTTCCACAGACTCCACACATCTCAGGGCCTGAAGCATCTGAGACTCACTTCTCCCTTCAGGTATCCCAGAAGAAAGATCTACGCATGCTCACAACTTCAGTCTCCAGCCTGCACACAAAAATGGCTGGGCTAAGGCAGAGATGAAAAGCATGCAGCAGCAAATACTTTGGGGGCTTTTAAACTTTCGTGTTTCCTCAAATGTTAGAAATCAAAACCCAGAAGATTTTAGAGTTAGAAGATTTAGGTTTAGAGGAGCTTAGGTGCTATATCTTATCAGAAAGTGAGACCAGAGCTGTGTTTGCCTTAGCTTCTTATTAGACTAATTAAATGTCACTTATCCATAACAGGGAATGGGAGTGGATGGTCAAAGAGGAGTTGGAGAATTTTTGTGGTTTGGATGTGGAGGGGGCTTCCCATGCGATCAGCCTCACTTCCTGTTCTGAAGTCTCACAGTCTGCTTTTCTTCCTCTCCCTCCCCTGGTTGATTCTTGTCAACCTCGAGGACAACCGGTGGGTTAGCCCTCACAGTAAACAAAAAAAAAGGAAATGATGCTAGGGCAGAAAGTTTTGGGAATATGTAGAGAGAACAGAATAGAAAGGGGAGAAAATAAGAAGAAGAAAAAAAGGATGTGAAGGGGACTGGAATAAGAGAAATAGAACAAGAACTGGATACCATGTCTCTAAAATTGTGATGTTGAAAATTAAAATGCATTAAGGTTTTGAGTGTTTGAGTTTGTCAGTGTTTATTTAATACAATATTATAAGTGAATGAGTAAATATAATACATTCAACAATGAAAATATGTCCTTAATTAAAAATTATGTTTCCTGTATTAGTTATGATTCTAATAACCACGTTTTTTTTTAAAGGAAAGCCCCTGCAAGTGTTTTATAATACTTTATGATTAAAACATTTAACAATGTTAAAAATAGGAGAATGAGAGTGTAAGGAATTTGGCAACTGTCTGCTTGGCAGAAGACACTGTATTGATTCACAGCAAGTATGTAAACACTACACACACCTGGGTGTTTTATTCCCTTCTCCTATTTCTTCCTGTGCAGATAAAGAGATGAGACCATTCTCTGATCCATTATTTCCTCTTGAGGAGGTGAAGCACAATCTCACAGGCATAGCTCCAGGCTGAAAAGCCACTGAATACAAAGTAACTTTTTTTCTTACAGTATTTACCACGTGTTGGCCTTGTGCTAGATGTCTGTCCCAAGTTCACCAAATGCAAAACTGAATCAAAGTAACTTTTTTTCTTACAGTATTTTACCACGTGTTGGCCTTGTGCTAGATGTCTGTCCCAAGTTCACCAAATGCAAAACTGAATGTAAATTCAGAACCTATAAGTAAAAGACCAACACATTTAAATATATAAATGCTAAATCTTCTTTGCTCCCGCACCTTAAAAAAAAGAGAGACTATAATTCAAGTTGAAAGACAAAGAAAAATTGGAGAAAATATTTTAATTTCTTGACAAAGGTTAATTTTCATATACAGAAAAGACTCCTTCAAACTAATAGGAATGATAAATTTAGGCTTACTGAAATAAAAAAAAGCAAATGAAAACAATGAGATTTAATTTTGACTAGCATTTCCAATCAAGATGGCAGAATAGATGGTCTCCAGCATCACCCTCTCCCACAATCAACACCTTAGAATGTAAAAAAATATTAATAAATAAATTTTTTTTAAAACCCAAATAGCTTGAGTTGTCCAAGCCCCTTTACTTGTAGTTTCTTTTTATAAACACTTTAAACCTATCAATCAATAAAAATCAATTAAACTTTGTATAATTTCATCTAAGATGATTGGATTTTCGCTTAATGTCATCAGGTTTAGCTTTTTGAAGGAATTTGCATCTCAGAAAATGTCACTCCCAACATCATACCCTCTGGTTGGATGTCTAAGAACCCAGAAGAGTATAAATTCACAAGGAATGAATCTCTGAAAGTTCTTCCTCCTCTTAGAGGCTGAAGCTATGGAACAGCACTTTCCCCGCTGTGTGCTGGAAGCCTGGGATTCCCTAGAAGAGGAACAAGGGCCCAAGACTCTGCCAACACTGAGCAAAGCAGATTCTGGGCCCTGGGCTCTCCCTTTATATCCTAAGCTGGGCCACCTTTCTTGGGACCAGCAGAACTTCAGCTGGGAACTACTTAGTAGCCCCTGTGGGCTTCTGAGCTGGGCCTGTCCACAACACAAACCCAGAGCTCAAAGAACCATGAAGTGGGGTGCAGAGCCGACAGCACGGGACCTGAAGGCCGAGACCCAGAAGGAGCCACAGGTGACCCCAGGAGAGGTGGATGAAGTTCTGGAGCAAGGCCTCCCTCCAACATTGAACTGCAGGCTTCTAAAGAACGAGGATTCTTCCAACCGACAGCCTCTGCTTGCCCCTGGGAGCCACCACCACAGGTCACAAGGCTGCTGGCTGAGGACCTGACTTGCAGTGACTAGAAAAATCCTGGTCTGCCTCCTTAACCAGAGGTTGACGCCGAATTGCCCTGAGATTTCCGTCCAGATGCTTCATTGTATGATCCTCTGTAAATAATAACATCTCAGTTTAGAAATCATATAAGAAATTTTGACTTCATAGACATTTGTGAAATTTTCTGTGGCTCATTTAATAAAACTATACAAAACTGCCATAGTCCCTTATTTCTGTATTTCTTGTTTGGCTGTTGGGGACAGAGGGGTGCAATAGTCGGGCGTGGCTGGGTGCAGGGACCTGTCCAGCATGGGACCTTGGGTAGCTTTGGTTTGATGGATGTGGGGTGGGCAGTTGAGTCACCTTCCCACAGTAGGGCTGACAGGGATCGAGTATGTTTGTTCTTCAAACTGGGTGACATGTGCAAAGCCTCCAAGAAATCCAGCAGAGGAACTTACAGGAAGTTTAAGGAAGAAGGACCCCTGTGGTATGGAGATCTCAGTCTTGGGAGTGAGACTGAAGCCAATGGTGGCCCAGACATGGTGAAATCAGACACCTGGCCTGTAGGCTGGTGGTTTTAGTGCTAGTGATACAGAACCCAAGTCTGGCTGCCTGCCCCAAACAAAAACCCTGGCTTGGCTCCCCGAAATCTGTTGTCCCAGGGCATTCAGCTCCTGGCTCAGGCTTGCCAAAATCTTGTTATTGAACCTAAGTCCAGCTGCCTGCCCCAAACCAAAACAAACAACTCAAAAGTCAAATGCTGATCAAAATGGAAGTCAGTTTTATCCAGGAATACTGGTGACATTAGGCTAACCTATCTCTCCACTAAGTTTGAAGGAGAATGGCCAGACTAAAACCATAGCAAAGACTTAGATTTACTAAGGAGTTTTTAAAGAGGAGATTGAGGGAATGGAATGGGGGAAGTGAAGAGCAGGAGGGAAGGGGACGTGTAAGGTGCAAATTCTTGTCAATGCTCCATCTGGCTTCTGTTCTCCTCCTTGACCTTATCTTAGGGTCCTGCAAAATTGGCTTCAGGGAGCAATCAGCAAAGTTTGATTGATGTCTTCCTTGGTTTCTCAGGGTCTGGATAGCACAAGTCTCATGGCAAGTTTGCAGCTCCAGCCTGACTGGAAAACAACTTTACATTTAGGTTAATAATGTCATCTTGCTCTGTAACCAAGATTCAAAATATCAAATAACCATGGGAAAAGGGAGGACTCAGAAAAATACATGCTAAGAAAAACAAAACTGTCTCCCCCCCCTCCCCCCCATTGCTTCAGTCCTGGTCACTCCAACACTAGCATTCAGGCATGATCAACCTGTGGTTCCAAGTTCGAGCCTGCCTGACTTTAAGACATTAGTTTAACTTCTTAACATGGGCTTCATTTTCCTCATTAGTAAATCAGTATATAAGTACAGTATCCATCATATCAGTGTTTAGAGCATGCACTCCCTTACTCATAGTCTAGCAAACCTAAACTCAATTCACATTACCTGGAATTTTATTCTAATTCTTTTCCGGCACTTTCAGGAGGCAAGGTTTTCTCCAGCATTATCTCTGTGATGCATGAAAGCTTAGGCTTTCCTCCCTAGGAGTTATTTCCTACACCCCCTTCACCCCATATTTTCTTTGGCTGTTTGGGGAAGAGGAGGCACGAGGGAGCGGGACGTGGGGTGCGGCGGAGACTCATCCCTACCCTCACCTTTCCTAGCAGATACCAGGGACACACGTGACAGAGAAGAATTTCGCAACTGTGGACAACTTTGTTGAGAAGGCCAAAGAAAAATGCATAAAGGGCTCGAAGGCAAAACTTCTTCCAACGCGTTTGAGCAAACGCAGAGGTGTCACCATAACATCATCGGTACCAGGAGCATCACACAGTGCAGGGCCGCAGCGGGGAACTCAGGGCTCCTGAGCGCCAAAGGCGAGCGGCGGAGGCAGCCTTAGTGCGTCGGGTTCCAAGCGCGTGGAATCCACTGCAGCAGCCTTGGACGGTACGATGGTGGCTGACGGTGGCAGGACGAGGGCGACACTCGCAAGGGTCTCCGCCATCGGGGTTCTCGGGCTCAAGTCATTTGTCCTCGGGGCGAGGTGACCCGGGCAGGGAGGCTGCGAGGGCAGGCGTCAGCCGTGCTCCTCCTGGGCTCTGGCTCTCCTGGGGGCTCCCGGGGCTCCTCCCGGGTCTAGGGCGCCTGGTCTCAGGCAGAAACCTGGGGGTTGACATTAATCTTAGGAGCAAATAGCATGGGAAGACGGAATTAATGAGATTAACATCGTATCATCTGGGATGAAGTGATCTAGAGTCAAATACCATACCTAGTTTGGTTTGGGGGGGCGAAAAGGAAAAAGTACTACTGGGTTTGTGGAGGGAAAGCTTATCCTTCAAATGATGGACACTGGGGTTGCTTCCTCATTTCAGCTATTGTGGACAAGGCTGCTATGAACATGGTTGTACAAACATCTTTTGATACTCTGCTTTTAATTCTTTTGGGCATATTCTCAGAAACAGAAATGATGGATCATATGGTAATTCTATTTTTAAATCTTTGAAAAATCACCTGTTTTCCATAGCAGCTGAATCATTGTACATTTCTAGCAACAGTGCACAAGAGTTCCAAATTTCCCACATTCTTGCTAACACTTATTATTTCTGTTTTTTGATAGTAGCCATCCTAGTGGGTGAGAGGCTGTAGCTCATACTTTTGCACTTCCCTAAGGATAAATGATGTTGAATATCTTTTGATGTGCTTATTGACCATTCGAATATCTTCTTTGGAGAAATGTCTATTCAAGTCCTTTGACCGTTTTTTAATTGGGTTTGGTTTTTGTTGATAAGTTTCCCAGAGTCTCGATGTATTCTAAACATCAATCCCTTATCAAACATATGATTAGAAAATATTTTTCCCATTGCACAATTGTATTTCAAGTTCTCTCAGTGGTTATTGGTAAGTAGGATTATAGAATGCTTTCCTTTATCAGTCCATTTAGGGATTATTCTGTTTATCCTCTCTCCGCTTTCTCACCACCACTGCACCATCCTTTGGTTATTCCTTACTTTGGAAATCATAAAATGAAAGAAAGCAGTAAAACAGTAACAATAGAATTTCTGGTACTTTTTCATCTTCAATGATTATCTCTTTTCTTACATTCACTTTTACATACTGAAATAAAATCAAACCAAAAAAATAATGTAGTTAAATAAAGGCACACTCGTGTCTCTGATATACATCATCAGCAGCCTCTAGTGGTTGTGGTATGTTTCACAAACTAACCCCATTGGGAGGTACAATTGAGTCTGAAATAGCAGAAATATCATCCTGTGGTCAAGCAGGTAGATACTAACAATGTTTTTTCAATTCACCATGGAAAGGCCAATGATTGTTTTCTGGATGTCATACAGCCTCAGACCAGTTAAGGTGGCGCAGAGAATCTTGATGACAGGGAAAGATGAAAAGGATGGGGTGGATATTTTAGAAAATAAAGAAGTGGTGTAAAACAGGTTTAGGAAATAGCTCCCAAGGAAAAAAGTCAGAGATTTTAAGTACCACAGAGCTAATATTGAAGAAATCTTGGCCCCCAAAATTGCTAGAAAGGAGCAATTAGAATAAACTGCTAGTTAATATTTATTTAGTTTACCTGGTGGCAGACTATGAGGAAGGGGGTATATCCATTCAACTCATTAAGATTGTGTGTACTCCAACTATATCCTCTTTTACCTATGAGGAAAGTGAAGTACAAGGACTAAACTAACTTCTGAAAGTTAAGGAGGTGAGAAGTTCACACCGTAGAAGGATCCTACCAGAATCCTAGCACGTGAACCGCCAGCCTACACAAGCCAGGTATCTGATTTACCATGTTTGGGCCACCATTGTCTCAAAACTCAACCCCACCCCCCTTTCAAGACTGGGATCCTCAGACACAGAGGCGCCTTGGATTGCCTTGCGCTTCCTCTGATTTTCTGGAGATGCTGAACAGGAGGCCTAACTTTGTATGTGTTTTTGATGGGGTATGAGTTTCAAGAAACACTGTTGGAGATGACAAAGCAATCTAAAGATGCTAGGAGGGACCCCAAGACTCTGAGGGAAAATATCCTAGGCCTGCCAAGAGAACACAGCTCCCTTAATCATATTTTTCTGACACCTTCTTTCTCCTTCTGTTGCTCCCAGACCTTAGGATGAGATCTCAGGTTAGGAGACCTTGCTGATTGACTTATTGCTAATCTTTTTACCTTTGATAACTAGGCCAGATAAAATTTAGGCTTTTTAAGGAAAACCATGGGGGTTTCTCTCACCCCTAGTACATGAATTGGTGATAACTATTAACCCACCCTGATTCAAAGAAAAGGCATAATTTGACAAATCTGGGGAAATATGGACTGCACTTGTTATTACACAGAATCAGTAAATATTCTAATTTTAACTTGAAACATTATTATGCCCTGTAAGTAGACTAATTCCAAAGACGTTCATATTCTCTAGAGGATTATATGGTACTCTTAGCAATGATAATTTTTTTATGGGAACATAAGCTGCAATGTTGTCCACAAATTTGATTATTGCTTATGGATTATGTGATATAATATAGTTCATAAATTAGATGCTGCTTTCAAAACAAGTCAATAAAGTAAGAGAAGAAAATGCCCAAAATAGTGATAAACGATGAATCAAGTTACTGTTCCCTGGATATAATGTAATTTGGAGAGAAGAGATAATCATATGTTTGCATTTACATATAACATAAACATAACTCTTAAATATGTCAATAGTAGTTACTTAGCATTTGGGAGATTGGGAAAAAGAAGGGTGTGAGTTTTGATTTCCCATTATACCAAATGTCCTATTTCACTTAAAGATTTATATGGGCCATGGCCCACCCTGCCCTTATCCAAAACCAGGCAAACAATGGAGCACGCGCAATGTCCTGAGACAGGAGAAGTGAGCCTCCCTGCCCCAGCCCACAACTAAGCAAGCAGCTTGCAACTAAGCAAGCAACGGAACACTCTAGCAAGAAAATCTTAGAATGTGTTTATTAGCCACTTGCGTTTCTTTACAGTGTGTGAGTTGTCTGCTCATGTCCTTCACCAAATTTCTAAGATTTTTGTAATCATTATTAAGAGTTCTTTATGCATTAAGGATGTTCAATTTTGTGTGTTAAATTTGTTCCTTATCAATTGACTTTACATTTCCTAAAAAATGAAGATTAATATGTGTTAATTTGATAGTAAAATTGTTTAGAGATAATTCAAATGTAATAGAAGAATTTTAAGGCTATTCACTTTACTTTAAAAAATTAGGCTAACTACTCTTTATGAAAAAAATACTACATGATAGGTACTGTACTAAGAGTTTTATTGCATTATCTCATTTAGTTAAGTGCCATTCTCATATACATTCTATAGGTAAGGGAATGTAGATTCCCAGAACTCAAGTAAATTGTGACCATGAAAGGTTGCTCAGCAAGTCTTTATCTGGGTAATGTGGCTCCCCATTATGAAACTCAACAACTCTATGGGTTATCATAATCTAGGCAGTGCTCACTCTCTACGACACAAGTGTGCACGATCACTGCTCCTACCTAGAGAGACATATACAAAGTCACATGATAAGTGAGTGACTACATAATCTATTCAATGTACTTTTTACTATTTTTTTCTTAGTAAAGGATGGTAAAAATAGTGTGCATTTTGTAAACATGCCGGAGGGACGGCGTACGGCCGCAGGACGCCCTCTCCCTTTCACGTGCCTCGTCCCGGGTCGGTGCCCGCGGACGGAAACGCCCGGAGCGTGCCGGTTGACCCGCGCGGACACACCCGAGTTGACCCGCGCGGACACACCCACACACCTCGCCTGAGCCCGGGAGCACAGCGTCAGTCTCGCCACCCCCATGCCTGCACGTTTAATCTCCGAGGAGGCGGAGCACGCGAGGATACCCTGGTGCACCCAGGACAGTCCCGCTAGTGCGGAAGCCTCCTGGGACTGTTCCTCTGGCACTGCGGCCACGTCCCGTGCCTTCGCTGTCCTCCCCCAACCGAGGCTCCGAACACGAGAACGACACGGAAGCGGCCGCCAGGGGGCGCCCCACAGCCGGNGCCTTCGCTGGGTCGGCCTGCAAGACGGGCTCTGTCCCCCTGTCCGGAGCACTTTGGAACCCAGTAGAGCCCAGCCCACTGCGTTTCCTCGGACTGGGACACACGACAAGCCAGAAGCTCTCATCGGAGCGGTGGGCCGTGTAGAGGAAGTCGACAGACAGGCCATCCAGCAGCCTCCATGGGCAGGCACGCCCCACCCTGAGGACACACAGCAGGACCCCGGGGACTCTGACAGCGTGCCCCTTGTGGAGTGTCGCCGACCTCCCGCCCCCTACCGGTGGAGCCGCC
>NW_007732208.1:23433-23968 GCF_000696425.1 Galeopterus variegatus | reverse complement strand
AAGCGGCCGCCAGGGGGAGCCCCACAGCCGGAGCGAACGTCAGCAGGAGCAGCCGGATCGCCCGGGGAGAGGCCGCCCAGCCTCGCCCACCTCGGAGCGCGTTTCTCGGCTGCACACCTGCCCGCCGACGCCCTTCGGGGTCACACACACTCCCAATGCGACTCCTGCGTAGACGCCGAGCTCCGGACGAGGGGACGTGGACAACATTTCCGGAGACGGCGGCCAGTAGACCAGGCCGCCCTGCCCCGCAGAGTCTCCCCACGTGGCGGCTCCAGCGGGTCCCGGGCTCCCAGGGCAACTCCGAAGACTCTGCGGGGCTCGGGAGGCCGGGGACTGCATGACTGGAACCATGAATGACTCGTGGAAAACGTGGACAAATCGCTTTTGTTACATCGTTTCGTATTGCAGGTCTTCCTAAGGAACAAAATAGTGTCTAAGGAATGACGGCAATGATGGGTCCACTGAGCTCCATCAAGTGTCCAGAACACCTGGCTCCACGTGAACCACGACAGTCAAACGTGGACACGGGAGGGGG
>NW_007732208.1:20166-21493 GCF_000696425.1 Galeopterus variegatus | reverse complement strand
AGACACTAAGGACCAGTGAGAGACTCGGTGTAAATATGTGCGATGACAGAGAAGTGTGCCGGTTTGGGATGCTGGCCCTAGACCAAAACGGAACAAACCAGGTTCTGCAACTGTCAAAACGGCACTAGGGGTCCTAGGACTGAGAAAGCAACCGCATGGAGGGACCGCGAAACTTTGCACTTGGCACAACCAGCGATGGAAGCAGCCAGAAAACTGTCAAGTCGACGCTGATCGCAAAAGTGCTGATGAGGAGCCGACGACAGGGTGCAAGGGACAGAGCTGCCACTGAAGAACGCATCCCCAAGTAGTGGTTGCTGCGGCTTGACAAGGCCGTTTGAACGCAACCCCGGGAATGCGACAGAGAGGCGCTGTCACCGCTCCACATGCAGCTGGCTCAACCTGCGTGCAGCGACCTACAAAACGCTAGTCCAGCTGGACTAGAATCTGAGATGTGAAGGGGATCAGGGTTTGCCATCCCAACTTATGCCACTTTGATATGAGGATTATTTTGAGCTGAAGGCAATTGAGAAAGAGCAGACACAGGAGGAGCTCTCTGACCTCCCCTTTATGCGGGGCATAAAGTTTGCTTCTGTAAAGAAAATTTCCATTTGTAAAGGTGTCCTCTTCTCCCCTTCCTGGAAGAGAAGGACTCTGGAGACATGAACCTAAGATGGATAGAGGGAAAAACATATTTTCCCTCTACCTATCTACAGAAGAGAAATTGAGGGATGACAAGGAGGAAAGGTGGCAGAAGGGTAGGTATTAGGAGGGGCAGCCACATCGATCTAACTGTTCAGTTACTTACTGTGGCTGAGCTTCAGGCAGAGAATCTTAGGCACAGACCACTGGGGTCTTCCAGGGAGGTCTGACTTGAGTCTGGTGGGGGTAGGATGGGCAGCAGGAGAGCCTAAGACTTACTGTATTAGTCCATTTTGTGTTGCTATAACAGGATACCTGAGACTGGGTAATTTATAAAAAACAGGTTTATTTGGCTTATGATTCTGGAATGGTTGCATCTGGCGCCGGCCTTAGGCTGCTTCTTTTCATGGCGGAAAGTGGCAGGCAACTGGAGGGTACAAGCCGATCACATGGCGAGAGGAAGCAAGAGAGAGAGAGAGAGGAGATGCCAGGGTCCTATAAAGAACAAGCTCTCCCGGGAACTAACAGAGCGAGAACTCACTCATTACTCCCCCCTCCCCCAGGGAGAGCATTAATCCATTCATAAGGAATCCGCCCCCATGACTCCATCAGTTTCCAACACTGCCACATTGGGAATCAAATTTCCACATGAGTTTTGGAGGGGACAATGCATCCAAACTCCATTACT
>NW_007732208.1:15965-19502 GCF_000696425.1 Galeopterus variegatus | reverse complement strand
TGGAGGGTACAAGCCGATCACATGGCGAGAGGAAGCAAGAGAGAGAGAGAGAGGAGATGCCAGGGTCCTATAAAGAACAAGCTCTCCCGGGAACTAACAGAGCGAGAACTCACTCATTACTCCCCCCTCCCCCAGGGAGAGCATTAATCCATTCATAAGGAATCCGCCCCCATGACTCCATCAGTTTCCAACACTGCCACATTGGGAATCAAATTTCCACATGAGTTTTGGAGGGGACAATGCATCCAAACTCCATTACTTACCTAATTGATAAAGGGGAGAGCCTCTTGTGCAATTTATACTGGACGACATGCTCAGCATTTAGTGCTAATTCCCTACATTCCCAGTGCCCCAACCCAACTTGTAAGCCGGTGAGCGCACAGGGGCTGTTCTGGAAAAGCTACTGAGTAATTTTTCTGTCCACTTTCACCTTTAAATCAATAATATGAGACTAATGATAATTTTTTCTTGCTTTCCTTTAACATATAGGGATACCTACTTGTCTCCAGTGATTTAACACCAGCCCAGTGAGGGTGGGGTGGGGAAAAGCTCATTGTTAGAAGAAGAATGGAAAGGGGAAGGGTCAAGGATGAACAACACTTACTGTGGTGCCCAGAAAATAAAGGGAGGAGATTTGCTTGGCACCTGGGCCCCCATCCAGGAAAACCTGGTCCCCTGGGTCTTGTCCCCAGCCCCCTATTCCCAGGGTTTCCCCAGCTTGTACTGCCTGCCACCAGGGATTCCTGGGCTCCAGGCACATGCCACCCCTTGGCCCCACTTCCCAGTCACTGATAAAGATTCTCTCCTTGAACAAATTCTAGCCAGGCTCCTCTGAACACTCTTCTCCACTAGGCCTCAAACTTGCCCTATAAAGACTTGAAAAACACTAACATAGTTTCTAATAGCTCAAGGCTGCATCTCTAGAATGAATCTAGTTTTCCTTAAAGTGCCTGCCTTAGAAAGCTTAAGGCTGCCAAAAGAATATACTGCTAGTTCCTGTGAAGATCTAAAGGTAGGGTTCCTGCTCCCAGCTTCTGGGTGAGGCGGGGTAGGAGCTCCACTCAATGAGCACAAGTTAGGAGAGTCGGTTCCATGTGGGCCAGACCTCCCTTCCTACTTGCTTTAATTTTAGTTTCCTGGATCTACTGAGGACCTGCTCACCCCCCCTCTGTTCCCTCATTTTCCCTTTTAGACATTCAGTCACCTCTGTACAAACAGAGGTTGAGTCCAGTTCATGCTGGACTCTTTCTTATTGCACCAAGAGCCCCATGCCTTGGTGTCCCAGCACCTCCACTCCTGAGCTCAGTCCTTCCCCAACAACCAAAGCAGAAATGAATGTAAGAATCTTGCATTTGTGGAGATTTTATTGGGTAGGTGAATAAACACATAGTATCATCCAATGAAGCAGCTCTGTGGAAGAAATAGTGGGGCTCCTGAGCACTGAAGACTGGCAGCAGAGTCAGCCCAGGATGGCCAGCAGACTTGGAATGTTGGGCGATGGCTCATGGGAGCAGGAGGAGGGTGGCTTTCAGGGCTCGGGAGGGTCTCCACCATCAGATTTCTCGTGCTCCCACTATCTCTTTCTTCAGTGAGGCTGCAGGGGCTGGCGTTGGCAGGGCTCCTGGGCTGCATCCACCTCTCCTATGGGTGTCTGTGGATTCTTTAGGGTGGCTAGCATTGAGTCCTGGGGGGGACACTCCGTGCTCCATCTCCAGTGCTCTGCACTCTGGCGTCGGTTTGCTGGTAGACCCATTTCAGAAGCCTGCAGGGATGGGATAGTGGTTCCTTATCAGTGATCTGGAGGTCCTAAGAGAGGTGTCCCAGCTTTAGATAGAAAGGGCAGAGACAGGGTCTGGAATCTCCACAATTCAGGTCTGGTGGCTTCTGAGGCCCTGGCGCATGTTCTGTGGATTCCTGGGGCTCCTTCACAGAGCTTTGATAGTGCACCACATCCTTCCTCCTCCAGGTGACACCGAGTGTCTGGGATTCAGAATACCCCAGACCGTGAATTTTTTGAATCTTGTGTCTGATTAAGCATTCCTACCCAGATAGGGACGAGCTGGGTAGAGACAGGAAGCCTAGGAGCTAAGTGTGTCAGCAGACCTACCTAATGGTATTAACATAAAATCCAATTGCCTTTGAAATTGGCTGGCATCAAACTTTTTTGGTGATACATTGGATTGGGAGTTGAAAAGAAAGACTACTAACGTCCCAGAAGTCATTGAACAAGAAGCCTAACGTTATATGTGATGATGGTGGGTGGAGAGACTGACAAGAAATGGTGCAGACAGGAAAGCAAATTAAGATGCTAGGAGGGCCCCTGAGATAGTCGTGGAGGAAAATGTGCTAGGCCCACCAAGGGACAGCATGTCCCTCTGAACTGGATTTTTTCTACACCCTGTCTCTCCCATCTCCCAGATTATCAAGGCCTGTAATGTGACAGTTACTTTGGTTACCGGACATGTCCAGTCACTGACTTTCCCATATCTTCCCTTAGGAAATCTTTTGAAAACCGTTGATGGAAAAAATTCAAACATAGAAATCATGTCAGAATCCTGACCCTTACTTCTTCATGCCATGCATGTGGATGACTGTTTTTACCATGTGTGGGCCACCATAGTCCCCTTACTCCCTCCTGGTCCTTTTCCAAGACTGGGATTTCCTGATATCATTCTTGCCTCTTCCTTGGACTTGGTTTTAGTTACAGGAGGACGCTGAACAAGGAGGCCTAACCTTGCATGTGACAGGGTGGGGGAGGGTCAAGAAGAATTGGTGGTGATGGCAAAGCAACCTGCTGATGCTAGGAGGGCCCCTGGGATAGACTCTGAGGGCAAATGTCCTAGGCCTGCCAAGAAGGAGACTTTCTTCTTAGTTGTATTTTTCTGACCCAATCCCTTCCTACCTTTTGACCTAATTGGCCAGATCTTAGGCATAACTTTGAGGTCTGCAAGGTGCCAGCCACTTTGTTTACAGGTGCCCCCAGGAGAGGCGGAGGCCATGAAGGACCCTGGCCGAGGCCTGCCCCTGCAGCCTCCCTCTCCCGGGGACAGACGACTGGAGCTGAGAAATCTGATGGCAGAGNGCCCAGTTTCCCCATCTCCCTAAGGCCCTGCCCAAATCCCAGCAACTGTCCCTTTCGCCTCGACTCTCCACACCCCCTGTGCCCAGCTCCTGTGACTCAAATGACCTGCAGCAGGAGGGCTGGGGTGGAGGGTGAGGGTATTGCAGGCCTGGACGAAGGGAAACAGCCACCCCGCAGGCAGGACAGTGAGGCTTAGAGGGCTCCCATCTGGCCTGGGCCTGCTTCCTTCTGAACGCTACTCTAACTGGGGGTTTGGCAAGTGTCTTTCCTCTCAGTACCGAAGGGATTTGAATGGAATATCAATCTGATCAAGCAGTTGAAAGGGAACTTTGTGGTAAGAAAAACGCCCAGCAAGATATTAATCACTGTATCAAGATAAGCACCACTGAACACTTTGTAATTCCGGGATTTCTGAATCCTAATACACCTCTGACCCCCGAATTTTGAGGAGCTAT
>NW_007732208.1:12952-15242 GCF_000696425.1 Galeopterus variegatus | reverse complement strand
ATCTTATGGCCACATAATCACATTTCCTAATTTCATTTAACAAGGGCATACATCCCAACTGGGATTTAAAATTATTTAGTTTGAATTTTGTCCTCTTATATATTTCCACATTCTTAGTGTTGACTACAATCACACCAAACTGGTGGGCATATTAGTGTGTGCACAGAATAATCCTCATGCACTATTGCTGGCAGGTAAATGCTACCGTCATCCTAAAGACTGAGCCAGTAATACTACGGTACACTTATGGGTACATATACTAGAGAAATTTTCTCACGGGTCTATTAGAGACTACTCTATTTGATGATGGTGATAGTGGCAATCTGTGTACTGGGGGACAGTAGAGAGGCAAAGCATGGCACAGGCTCATCAGAGGATAATGTGCTGGATACGGAAGCAGCAGATGAAATGTACATACAGAAATCTTAGAAACTAGCACATGAGTGGAAAATAATAAAATAAAACATATAACATGATTTTCTTTACATAAATTGAATACATAAACACAAAAAATAAATTATATTACAAAACTGATAATTACAAAAACATATTTTTCTTGCATATTAGAAAATGAAATGTTTCTAGTGGGATGAATTAAAAAGGAAGTAAGGAAGGAAGGCAGATAAAGGAAGGTCACTAACAATAGAACGTATGTAATTACATAAAACAGGAGAGGGCTCCTGCAAAAAACACTGTTGAAAATGTGATATTCACTCGATTCATTTGCCCATATGTATGAAAAGCAAGACAAATTTGAAGTCGTCTTTTTCTTCAGGTAATTTAATTGTCAAAAATACAAAAAAATACAAGTTTAAATAAGGTCAGAAACACTGCTTTTTTCAAACCAAACCTGATTCCTCCCTTCCTCATTTCCCTACTTGATGTGCTTGAGGATGTAGGTTCTCAATTCAGCTCCAGCATGGACTAGCATTGTGATCATGGACTGTAATCCAACCTCACTGAGTCTCAGCATGAAAGCCAGGCAACACCTCTCAGAAGTGGGAAGAGAAGTAGACACAGTAATGTAATTTGCCTAGGGTGATCTGAAAAGGGGAGAGATTTTCTAAACTGAACGGAAACAGCCAGTACCTGGATCCTGTCTCCCACTCCACCCCCTTACACGGCCTGATTCAATCAAAACCCGAGGAGGAATTTCAATAGCGCCTTTCAGAATGATACAATTTTCACCTTAATCCTATCATTCTCTGAACCAATTTGCAAGGAAAATGAGTCATCCTTTCATGATTGGATTAGGTTTCTGGCGTCAGATACAGTCAGAACACTATAAAAATGCAGGGTTAGTGGTGGACTGAATCATTTGCCGCTTCTCCTAGACCAGCTCCAAGGCTCGGCCTGCTCCTGAGGCTGAAGCTATGGAGCTCCATCCAGCAAGCCTGGAAGAGCTGTACTGGAGACGGGGGTGTCCAGAGCCCCACATGCCGCCAGGCCTGAACCGAGAACAGGCCTGGGCCTGGGCACTGGACAACTTCCCTGCGCTGAGCCACTCGTCCTGCCAATGCTCCCAGTGCTGCGGGCACGTGGACTCCGGTGCCTGCGGGCTGCTGCGCTGGGCTTACGCCAGTCACGGAGCCGTTCCCGGAGCTGAGAGGGGACAAAAACGTTGCCGAGACACAGATGTCCAGGAGCCAATGGCTGAAATGGCAAAGGAGCTCCAGTCACCTCAGGAAGAGATGGATGGAACCGACGGCGTGACCCAGTGGGTCCTGAAGCAGCCAGGAGATGCCGCTGCCTGCGGAGGTGGACAGACACCCACCCAGAGCGCTTCCCAGAGTCCAGGCCGCCCCCGGAAGCTGCTGAAAACCACGACTTAAAACACGGAGGAACCAGGAAAGGAAAAAACCCAGCCTTGCTCATGGCCCACATCCTTGTCCCCTCAACTGATGTCCTGGAAGGAGCCGGAGACACCCCAGTGCAGTCCTTCAGTCTGACCCGGTGGCTTCACCGGCACTGCACCCTGCAAGCCTAGGAGCCTCCAGATCTCTGCAGGGGAGAACATTCTTCATTTCGTCCTTCCTCTCCTGAACGACTTAAAGGTTTTTTATGTAGAAAAACTCTTCATGTAATCAATTATATGCTGAGGAACCTTTCTTTTACATTTACTCAGAATTGTCATGGATCTTGTCTTGTTTAAACTGTACATAACGATTAAAGGCTGTTTTCTTATTCTCCACCTGTGCAATTGATTTCTATGGGTAGGGTCAGTATTGGAAGTGGAGAGGTGGGATTGGGGCAAACAGGGATCAGGGACCCAGGTCAGAACTCATTAAAA
>NW_007732208.1:7784-12521 GCF_000696425.1 Galeopterus variegatus | reverse complement strand
TCCTTCCTCTCCTGAACGACTTAAAGGTTTTTTATGTAGAAAAACTCTTCATGTAATCAATTATATGCTGAGGAACCTTTCTTTTACATTTACTCAGAATTGTCATGGATCTTGTCTTGTTTAAACTGTACACAATGATTAAAGGCTGTTTTCTTATTCTCCACCTGTGCAATTGATTTCTATGGGTAGGGTCAGTATTGTGGAGAGGAGAGATTGGGGCAAACAGGGATCAGGGACCCAGGTCAGAACTCATTAAAATGAAAGAAAAATGAATTAAAACAATGAAATATATTTCTCTTGCATAATGGCATATATTAAACAATGGTGCTTTTCAGTTAAGGGTTGGGAGGAAAATTAACTATAGTGCATCTGCATAATCCAAAACAGTGAAGCCCTTAGAAATAAAATGGAATATGTTATTTTGAAAAGATATTCAAAGGCAGTAAGTACAAAAGTATGGTAAGGTGACCCCAGCACTGGTGGTGGTGGTGGGGTGGCTGTAGCACCAGGGCTTGAAGGGCAGGATCTTCCTGAATTTGGAGAGGAAAGTGCTGAGGCTCAGCTGCCCAGCTAGGGTAAGAGAAGGGATCCAGGATTCCTGCCTACATGCACAACCTTTTGCCCGTCTCTCATCTACATAGGTGCTAGTGTGTTCCGGCTTTTCTCGGTCTTTCTCATCCACATGGTCTGCAGCACTCAGGTCTCCTGGGGTGGACTTTAGCAAAGTTTGGAACAGGGGCATCTAATTCCAGGCATCTGTTCACAGGCAGGACTGTCTGGACAACTTTCCAAACTGTTCAGGTCACTGAGAAAGTCTCTGAGCCCTAGTCACTTCCCTGAGCACACAGCAGTTCCCACCCCAACAGATCTGGGGCATTCTTCTGAGCATCAGCTTGGTACCTGGAAGTTGTCCAGACCCAGCAGTTACTATTTGCAGGGCGGACAGTAACCCTGGCTCTGTCTCTTGCATACAGATAAACATATAGTTTGCAGAAAAAGAGATGAAGCTCAAAATCTACACATTCCTAGATGGTAAAACAATATGTCTGGGCTGAGAGTGAGGAAAAGGATGTAGTAGTTCCCAGTCTCACAGTTTTAGACTCGTGGGACCTCAGAAACCAACGTGCTGAAAACTTGAGGTTGGTGCTAACCTTTGGTGCAAATTTCTTCAGAGAGCTGGGCCTAGTGAGAGGAATCACATAGATCTGCTCTTCCTGAGTTATGTCCATTAAAATAGTGCTGAGGCTGATTTTGGGTATGTTCATTANTTCACTCTTTGAGTGATACCTGCCCTTCCTCTGTTCAGTCTGTGGCTGGAGACTATTTTGTATGCATTCATTCCTTCTTCGTTCTAAATATTTACTAAGCACCTATTGTGGTGCAAGCGGATCCATGCCCTGGAGACAAAGCCACCAACAAGCAGACATGGGCTCTGCCATAAAGTGCCTGACACTTTCATGGGAGGAAACAGACAGTAAACATGCCAGCAAATACATGAGTGATACCATGTTAGTACAAGTGCTATCAAAAATGTTATGCAAGTTTATGGGAAAGAAGGTAACTTGGAGTGTGATACTCTTGTCTAGGGTAGTCGGAATAGAAATATCAGAGATTTGGGATGTCTTCAACTTAGAACTGAATAATGCAATGGACAAAACCATACAAATTTTGGGGAGGAGTTATCATCAAGCAAAATAATCAAGTACATGGGTTTGAGTCTAGAACTGGCTTATTACAGATATGGACAGAGAGAAGGCAAATGGTGGCTTTCTGAGGCAGGGCAAAATAGCAAGACGCTCCAGGGAGGCTGCTCATAAATATTCAGGCTGAGTTGGCCAGTGCCAGAGCACTAGGTGGAACTCTTTGAGTGATACCTGCCCTTCCTCTGTTCAGTCTGTGGCTGGAGACTATTTTGTCCACATTCATTCCTTCTTCCTTCTAAATATTTACTAAGCACCTATTGTGGTGCAAGCGGATCCATGCCCTGGAGACAAAGCCACCAACAAGCAGACATGGGCTCTGCCATAAAGTGCCTGACACTTTCATGGGAGGAAACAGACAGTAAACATGCCAGCAAATACATGAGTGATACCATGTTAGTACAAGTGCTATCAAAAATGTTATGCAAGTTTATGGGAAAGAAGGTAACTTGGAGTGTGATACTCTTGTCTAGGGTAGTCGGAATAGAAATATCAGAGATTTGGGATGTCTTCAACTTAGAACTGAATAATGCAATGGACAAAACCATACAATTTGGGGGGAAGAGTTATCATCAGGCAAAATAATCAAGTACATGGGTTTGAGTCTAGAACTGGCTTATTACAGATATGGACAGAGAGAAGGCAAATGGCGGCTTTCTGAGGCAGGGCAAAATAGCAAGACGCTCCACGGAGGCTGCTCATAAATATTCAGGCTGAGTTGGCCAGTGCCAGAGCACTAGGTGGAACAGGAGGGGCAGAGGATGGTGATTAGGAGCCTCCACCTGGGACAGAAAAGGAGAAGGTTGGCAGCAGGTGCATTTCTCTTTGGCAGAGATGCCTGCGCACTTCTGTAGCTTTGCTTGGTAATAAAGCTTTATTATGTTCCATTCTTCTTTCCCTCTCTTCCTTTCCTTCTGCTGGTCCCATGAAACATTTTTCTTTCATGGATAGACCAAGAACCTGGACTGGCCACCTGGTAGCACGAGCAGTAGGTGTCTGGACTAGAACATTGGGGTTCTCTGACCAAGACGGCTTGCCGGCCTCCAGGAAGACATCATAGATGATGTGGATGAAAGGTGGAAGGTTTTTTTGTTTTTAAAGATGACCTGTAAGGGGATCTTAACCATTGACTTGGTGTTGTCAGCACCGCGCTCAGACAGTGAGCGAACCGGCCATCCCTATATAGGATCCGAACCCGTGGCCTTGGTGTTATCAGCACCGGCACTCTCCTGAGTGAGCCACGGGCCAGCCCTGGAAGTTTTGATTTAGTTTTGATTGAACAATTTATTTCCTGACAATAAAACTGTTCAAATATATGATATTTACCCAGTAAGTGGGGAGATAACCAAAGACATACCCAAGAAAATGATGACGGAACTGTAATTGAAAATGGTTGAAAGTATATTCCCATTTTCTTCCTGTGTGTGAGAGATTATCTGACCCCTTTATCAGCTGAGCTCTTCATTTTCTAAGTCTTAGCACAGGATTTCATCCAAGTCTGTGAAGAAAAAAACCAAATTCCCTATGCTTCTCGCCACAATGAACACAAGAGACTTCTGTGACCACGGGTGGGTTTGGTTTTCTCCTCACATCAAGCAAGGGAGCAGTTCTGCAGGGGACACCAGCTGGGTGCCGTCCAATTCAATTCTGACACGATCTACCTGAAGATAGTGTCATCCCCACTTGGGATGCCAGTCACTGGCCCCAGGTTACTGAGCCTGAGCTTCTGACCAACCGGCTGTAAATCAGTGTTCCCACCATCCCTCCTTTGGGTTTGATTAATTTCCTTGGGTGGCTCACAGAACTCAGGGAAGCACTTTTACCAGTTTACCATAGAGGCTACTACAAAGGCTACAGATGAAGAGATGCCCAGGGCGAGGCATGAGGGAGGCGGCAAGAAGCTTTCATGTCCTCCCCTGGGGCACCAATGAAGGAAATGGTTAATGGACTTCTGTGGTCAGCACCCAAGGACGTGTTCACTTGGCGAACTCGCAAACGAGTTAACCAAGAAATGTCAAGGATTGCAAACAATCCTTGATGACGCTTGAAGTTGTGAGAACACTTTCTTGGGAGGTTCCCAGGAGACACAATATAGATGACCAAGTGCTTCAGAAGGGAGGTAACGGCCTTCTGCCCTTGAGAATAGTATAACAGGATTTATGCATCAATGCTTATCTTGCATGCACTAGCTTGCTAAATGTAATAAAAGCTGTAACAGCGGCTGGGTCGGTGCTACTTGCCTGAGAGAGCAGTAGCCCCCGCTCTTCACCTGCTTCTCATCTGCTGTGTCTTCCTTCGTGTCTCCGATCATTTTAACCAACATCTGGCGCCCAAATGAGGGGCACGAAAGGTAAGACGTGGGAACGGACGGGACAAGGAGGTTTTAACGGACAGCGAAGAGTTAACAGCCATCTATCTCTTCGGGAAATTTAGAATCGGGGCATAATGGGGAACTCCCCATCAGTGTTAAGTGATTATATGGCAGTATTGAAATCATTGTTGACTGCTTCAGGATTAAAAATTAAAGAGAAGGTTTTACTTTCATTATTAAAAAAGATACAGAAACATTGCTACTGGTTTACTCCAGACAATAAGAACCAATTTGATTTAAAAATTTGGAGACAGGTCGGTAGAGCTTTACGGAGAGCTCATCAGGCCAGAGAAGTTATATCAGCAGAGGAATGGGCAGCTTTTAACATGGTGGCGTTAGCCTTGCAACCTTTTCAATCTGATTCAGATGACAGCAGTCAGCATTCTCAATCTGATTCAGTAAAGCCACAAAAGAAAATTTTTTCTTCACATATATATGAGACTCCTCCTGAGCCTTCTGCTCCTCCCATGCCCAATTCAGAGTCTGATGATCATTCTGATTTTTCTGATAAGACTGAGATTCCAAAACCTGAATTAGAAAAGAAATGTCTTTTTCAATCTAAATCATACCCACCATTACTTAAGACCCCTGATGATCCAAAATTAGATGTTTTGGATGATCTTATTCAAAAACTGGAGGCTTGCTTACAGGATGCACAAGCTTTCC
>NW_007732208.1:5727-6504 GCF_000696425.1 Galeopterus variegatus | reverse complement strand
TAAGATAATGCAAGGTCCTAATGAACCCTATACTGATTTTTTGGCCCGGCTTCATGTTGCTGTCAAAAGAGCAATTAATAATGAGCAAGCTCAGGCTGTTATGCTCCAGACTCTTGCGTATGAAAATGCTAATGCAGACTGTAAAAGTCTAATACAACCAATTAAACAATCTGGAGGAGGTATGGATCAATTTATAAAGGTGTGTCGAGATGTTGGTTCAGGAACATTCAATGCCAGCCTTCTTGCTGCTGCCCTCCATTCTGAGTTACGGGCAGACAGACTAAAATATTATAACTGTGGGAAAATGGGTCATTTTAAAAAAGACTGTCGTAAAGGCAATAATCCTCCTCCAATGGCACCAGCCATACCACCCGGAGTTTGTAGACGATGTAAAAAAGGAAAACATTGGACTAATGAATGCTGATCTAAGAAAGACAGATGTGGTAATTTGCTGCCTGATTTACCGTCAGGAAACGGGCAAGTGGGCCCGGCTTGGGGCTCCAAGAAAAACAATAGGAGCTCTTTCAAGTTCCAGTATCCGGTGACTCCCACCACTTAGGAGACCAATTAAAAAAGGGAACACACGATCTTTTTCATGCAACGCCAGGAAGCGCTGCCCTAGATATTCCCTGCATACAGGATTTCTCACTTTTTCCTGAAGATGGCATTAAATTAATTCCTACAAATGTTTATGGCCCGTTACCAAATAATTCAATGAGGTTGTTAATTGGCCAAAGTAGCTTAACTAAACAAGGTGTAACTGTGCATATTGGAGTT
>NW_007732208.1:3169-4485 GCF_000696425.1 Galeopterus variegatus | reverse complement strand
GAGGTTGTTAATTGGCCAAAGTAGCTTAACTAAACAAGGTGTAACTGTGCATATTGGAGTTGTTGATTCTGATTTTACTGGTCATATACAAATTATGATGTCAGCTAGTCAACCGGTTAATTTTAAAATTGACAAAGAATTGCTCAATTGTTGCTTTTGCCGTATTTAAAAGGACAAACCAGTCCACACCTACGGGATGGTGGATTTGGAAGTAGTGATGCTCATGTTTTTTGGCAACAACTTATAAAGGACCAGAGACCACAATTGACTGTGTCATTTAAAGATGGGACTAACTTGCAAGGGCTTGTGGATACGGGTGCTGATGTTTCTATAATTTCTTTACAACATTGGCCTCAAGCATGGAAAGCTCATCCTATTTCTACCAGCTTTATAGGTGTAGGAACATTATCCAATATTTTACAGAAAGACATACCTATAGAATGTTTTGGTCCTGAAGGACAAAAGGCCGTTCTTCAACCTTATTGTGCTGACATCGCTATTACCCTGTGGCGGAGGGACTTATTGCGCCAATGGGGCGCTATGATTACTATTCCAACCATTTCGGAAACATCTAAGGACTTAATGTTTAAGGAAGGTTTTGATCCGTCTAAACCTCCCGTAACACACTTACACCCCAAAGTTTCTGTTAATCGTCAAGGTCTTGGCTACACCTCTCCTTTTTAGTGGGGTCACTGCGAAGCGCCTCGCTCTGCCCTAAAATGGAAACAAACTTCACCTATTTGGGTAGATCAGGGGCCCCTAACAAGAAAAATTGGAGGCGCTAAAATTATTAGTGAAAGAACAACTTTCTTTGGGACATATTATAGAAAGTTCCAGTCCTTGCAACTCAGCTGTATTTGTTATTAAGAAAAAAATCTGGCAAATGGAGAATGTTGACTGATTTGAGAAAGATTAACGCTATAATGTTACCAATGGGACCTTTATAACTGGGACTTCCAAATTTAGCATTACTTCCTCAACATTGGTCTGTTATTGCTATAGATCTTAAAGATTGTTTTTTCCACATTCCTTTGCAACCAGAGGATAGTGAAAAATTTGCTTTTACAGTCCCTGTTTTAAATAATGAAAAACCTGCTTCTACATATCAATGGACTGTCCTTCCACAAGGAATGACTAATAGTCCCACTATGTGCCAACATTATGTCAATCAACCTTTGGAAATTTTACGGGTTCAATTTCCAGATTTGAAATTTATTCATTATATGGATGATATTTTAATTGCTATGCTTCCAACTTTTTCTTGCCCAGAATTGTTACAGATTATTCGTGCCACACTTCAGGATTTTGGTCTTTTA
>NW_007732208.1:0-1781 GCF_000696425.1 Galeopterus variegatus | reverse complement strand
CACAGTAAACCATAAAGTCCTTCAAAGTCCTTATACTTCAGTTCAGAAAGCTGAATTATACACTATATATTTGCTTTTAATTGATGTAGGAGATATTCCTTTAAATATTCCTTCAGATTCCCAATATGCTGTCCAAGTGGTACAAACTATAGGAACTGTTACTGTTCCTTCTGATTCTAATGAATTACATGCTTTACTTCGCTTACTACAGCAGGTTATTCGCTCCCGTTCCTCACCTCTTTTTGTCACGCACATTCGAGCTCATACCAATTTGCCTGGACCATTGAGTAAAGGTAATGCATTAATCGATACTCTTGTAGGTTCTGTTTTGCAGGCCACTGAGGCTCATTCCTGTTTTCATTGTAATGCTCGCTCTTTACATCATGATTCATGGACTCAAGCCCGTGCGGTAGTATAACAGTGCCACATATGTCAAAAATTAGATGCAGTTCCTTTATCGGCCAGGGCCAACGACCATGGGACTGCTCCTTTACAGTTATGGCAAATGGATGTTACTATTGTTCCTGAATTTGGTAAATTGAAACATGTTCATGTTTCTGTGGATGCTTTTTCAGGTTTTATGTGGGCAACACCGCTGGCATCTGAGCGTGTTGATGCAGTTATTTCTCATCTCTTGGAGGCCTTTGCTGTCATGGGAATTCCTATACGGTTAAAAACGGACAATGCCCCTTCATATTTATTTAAGAAATGTCAGTTATTTTTCCAGGCCTATAATATTAAACATTTTACTGGTATCCCTTATAATAGCACAGGTCAAGCCGTTGTTGAACATCATAATAGAACATTTAAATCTCTATTACAAAAACAAAAAGGGGGAGACTATATGGAATCCCCAAGATAACGAATAGCCCAAGCTCTATTTACTCATAATTTTTTGAATAGAAATGCAGAAAATTCAACACCAGCTGAAAGACAATGGGCACATGTATCTAGTGAACCACTACAACAACCTATATATTATTATGATACACTAAAATCCCTTTGGCTTCCGGCGGTAGTTAACCGTTGGGGCAGAGGTTATGCTTATATCTCCACAGATACTGAATCCTTTTGGATACCGGATAAGACGATTAAGCTGAGAAATGGCTCAAAAGACAAAGAAGGAAATGGAAGAGATTCGGAAAGGCATAGCAGATCTATGGATTGACCCAAATAGCTGGAAAATGTTTCATTATCCACTACCAAGCATTCAAATGGCGAATATGCCAACTTGGGGACAAATAAAGAAATTGACTCAAGAAGCAAATAAGATCACTGAACAGCATGGTCATGGGGGTAATGCATCGGCAATGTTTTTGGCCATGATGGCTTTGGTGTCCACTCGGGTTGGTTTTGTCACTGCTGATAATCATACTTATTGGGCCTATATTCCACATCCTCCCATTAATCGGGCCATTTCTTGGTATGATGCCCCATTGCTAGTGTATGCTAATGACTCTAGATGGATGCCTGGACCATATTCCCAGCAAGGACTTTTAAGCTTGAAGAGGAAGGGACTAATGTTACAAATTATACAGTGGGATCTGGGGGACCTCCTATTTGTATTGGACATGGTGATCATTGTCTTAAAGTTGCACCCCAGGTATGGTTAACTGTTACAAGAAATACTTCAAGTAAGGAACAGTTATGACGACTGTTTTTGTTAAGTGCCTATAGTTTCCACAATTCTTTATTTGATACAAACACTTCTGTACCCCATATTCCTCCCTGTCAAACACCTATTCTGAATCACTTGCCCCAATGAGCTCCCTGGACTACTT
>NW_007732207.1:135106-136934 GCF_000696425.1 Galeopterus variegatus | reverse complement strand
GGGGGCATGAGGCAGGCTGCACAAACAGAAAGGTCCCAGGAGGGGCCAAGGCTTGCCCCAGAGGCTGTGCCTGACCAGAGCAAGGGTGGAAGGAATTAACACACCCCACCCCTCAGCACCTACTATATTTTGGGCTCCAGGCTAGTATCTGGGATCATCATAAAGCTCCCATTGACAATAAGTGGTGACAAGTAGCATGTGCTCACTGCATGCCAGGCGCTGGACTGGGCTCTTCAGGTGCATTGTCTCAGTTAACCCTCAGAAACACACTGAGGCAGGTACCATGATGTTTCCTGATTTGCAAACAAGGAAACCCAGGAATTTAAGAGATTTTTCTAAAGTCACAATTAGTGAGTGGCAGAGCCAGGACTCACATCTGGGTCAGTTTGACACCATAGCCAGGTTCTTAACCATCCCCCACTTCATTCTTACAACAGTTCTACCAAGTAGGTGTGGCTCCTAAATAGGGAGACTGAGGCACAGGGAGGTTTAAAATGCCAAAGTTCACACGGAGTGTAAGGGGCTGAGCTGGGATTTGAACCTGTGCTGTCTGGCTCCAGAGCCCAAGAGCCCTCCATCTCACCAGCTGCGGTAGATGGAGGGTCTGCCCCTCGGCCTATGTCCTGACCACATGACTGTCCTCTCCTAGCTCCTGCTCAGTGGAAAATCGTGGGCAGGAGCCACCTGCTGGCAGGAGAAGAAGGGGTTAAACATGGCCCCGGTAGGCCAGCCTGTGGCTCACTCGGTAGAGTGCGGTGCTGATAACACCAAGGCCACGGGTTCGGATCCTATATAGGGATGGCCAGTTTGCTCACTGGCTGAGCGTGGTGTTGACAACACCAAGCCAAGGGTTGAGATCCCCTTACCGGTCATCTTAAAAAAAAAAAAAATTAAATAATAAAAAATAAATAAATAAACATGGCCCCGGTGTGTCCCCTGGGGTGTTGTCGCTGCCTTGAGTGCCCCTTGAATTCTCACCGATACAGCCCCACCGACCAAGCCTGCATTGATGCCCAGGTCGGGTGGGGTCTGTATTGCTGGAACAAAAAGGGAGAGATTTATCCTGTAAATAAGGACTCCAGTCACTATTAGGGCCTCTGAAATTTTTTAGGAATTTTTTACATTACACTAATAGAACTGCATGGCCTACAGCAGGGTTTCTCAACCTTAGCACTATTGACATTTGGGGCTGAATGTTGCTTTGTTGTGGGGGGCTGTCCTGTGTGTTGCAAGATGCTTAGCAGACTCTATTGCCTCTACTGATGAGAAGATGGTAATATCTATTCCCCCACCCAGAGCTAGGACTTGAACCCAGGCAGCCCGAGTCCGAACATTGCTCTTCATCACTACATACTAAGCTCCCCTCCGGGACAGCTAGGACTGAACTCTCCCTCTTCCTTTTGGACACTCAAGATGAATTTACAGAGGCAGCAAAACCTTTCCTCCCATGGTGAGAGTGGACACTTAAAGAACCTGGAGAGGTGACACACTTCCTGAGATTCATACTACAGTGTCAATGACTACTCCGGGATCCTTTCCTCGGAGGAGGTTTTATCAGGTGTTATGGGGTCGGGGGTGGAAGCGTAAGTGTGCCAGCGAAGAAATTTGTGGCACAACCAAAACCAAATTGGTTGGAAGCAGGTCTCAGCCCCCCGTGAGGAGCCGGGTCTGGTGAGCAGGCCCATGGGGAGGCAGTGATACAGGTGGTGGCACTTTTGGAAGATTTGGTATTCCATCTCATCCATCCTTCTGTTGAGCTCCTGCCACACGCCGAGCACTGTTCCAGGCCCTGCGAATACAGCCATGAACAGAACACTGACACTCTAGG
>NW_007732207.1:132256-134826 GCF_000696425.1 Galeopterus variegatus | reverse complement strand
GTAAGTGTGCCAGCGAAGAAATTTGTGGCACAACCAAAACCAAATTGGTTGGAAGCAGGTCTCAGCCCCCCGTGAGGAGCCGGGTCTGGTGAGCAGGCCCATGGGAAGGCAGTGATACAGGTGGTGGCACTTTTGGAAGATTTGGTATTCCATCTCATCCATCCTTCTGTTGAGCTCCTGCCACACGCCGAGCCCTGTTCCAGGCCCTGCGAATACAGCCATGAACAGAACACTGACACTCTAGGGGGAAAAGCAGATAAAAAGCAGCAAAGCGGCAGGGGAGGGTGTCAGAGTGCACTGAGCCAGGAGAGGGCCTGGAACTGACAAGCCCCTCAGCCGGGCAGTGGCAGTCAGCACAGGCGGTGGCACCCCTCTAATGTCCCAGGGACTGCATCAGTCACGGGACATGCAGACGAGCCCTACTTGTCCCTGTCCTCAGTGAACTCACAGTCACTCGGGGTCCAGCCAAGGAGACAGACAAGCCCAGCTCTGCTCCCTATAGAAACAAAACGGCCTCAGCTGTGTCATTAAAGCCCACTGCTGGTGGCTATTTTAAGCCCCCATAATCACTCGAAGTGACTAACACTAATTAAGGTTTTACAAGAAATGAGAAAATTCTTCCCCAGCCCCTCCACAGTGGCTCTAAACCACCTCAGAGTCACTTTTATTAACTCACCCAGCCTGGAACCAAGCCTGTCTGGCATGCTGTGGATTTATTTTTCCGTTGGGTTGCGGCCCTGTGCTGGCTTCTCTTGAATAGCCAGGCTACTGGCTCAGCCATTGCAGACAAGCCCAGACCTGGGAGCCGTCCACTGAGGCTGTCCCCGTGAGGAATGAGGGCCACCTAGGTCTCCAGGCAGGCGCACCTGCCCAGAGGTCCTTGCTTGTCATGTACACACATAAAACCATCCAATATATGCCACTTGGGCACACACATCCATATCTCTGTCTCCCCTCTTTTCCGAAACTCTCACACACACCTGCCTCCTGCTCACCAATCTCCCCTAAAGTCGGATTCGAGCACTGCTGCATGCCAGGCTCTTTGCCAAACACTGAGGATACAGCAAGGAATCAGGCACAGACCATCCAGGGGGGCTTTAGACCCAACCATCATATTACAAGGTAAAAGTATGTCAGTGGTGGAGAAAAGTGTGAGCAATGTGCTTTGGAGTTTAAAAAGAGTGATTCAGTTCAATGAAGAAATCACAGAAGGCTGTGGGGAGAAGGTGGCTTTGAGCTGAGGATAAAAGATGGAACACATTTCACAGGCAGATGGTGATAGGTAACATTTATTAAGTGCTTACCATGCGCCAGACACAGTGCTAAGCACTGCCATGCATCCTCTCATTTCATTCTTTTAATGGTCCTATGAAGGAGATAGTATCCCTAACCTAGAGAAGGGAAAACTGAGGCTTAGAGAGCTACAGTGGGGGAACTGGGAGTGCCACACTTTTACCCTGGACACTGCCCTGCCTCAGATGGAGAAGGAGGAAAGGGCTCACAGGAACCTGCCTTTTGCATCTGTCCCAACTCTGCTTTCAATGATGTCATGTTGGTAGCTTGAAATTGGCCATGGTTGTGAGTATTTACATCACAGAAACTGGTAAATGCTACACCTCGGGGCTTTTGTATTGATTTATTTTTCCAGAGAGTCATTTTACCAGCACACTGTGTGCATAGAAAACAGACTGAGAGACAGCATGGGGGCCAGTGAGTGCTCATGGTAATAGCTGGAACACTGGGTTCTGGGAATGCTGTGGAAGATGGGACTGAAAAGACACCATGGAGAAAAGCAAAGAAGCTTGGACTTTTTCCTAAAAGCACTGGGGAGCCATGGTCATATCTGTGCTCCAGAAAGACCATTCTGAGGATGGGTGGAGATGGCAAGCTGTTGAGAGAGAAGGCTGGTTAGGAGGCATATCCAATGTCTAGTTGTCACCTCTAAGGCATTGGAGCTTCTATAAGTTCAACGCCTCTCCCCAAGAGAAAAGTTTGTCAGTTCAGGGCAGAACCTCATGGCATCACATCAAATCCAGAAAGTCTTTAGGCATCTATCTTCCTATGACCATCAGAAGCAAGTCCTGCCTTTCCAATTCCAGTGTCTCCTGGGAGGACTGAGACCAGGGTGGAGGGTTCCAAGCCTCTTCTCACATCATCATCGTCACCATCTCTGCCAACCCTTCTTGTCTTCATGTATACCTGGCATGTCACAGCAACCAGAGCCTGTCAGGGCAGAGCCCACCTCTTGTCCTCTCTTACAACCCCTACTGCACGGTAATGACTCTGAGGATGTATGTATGTATGTATGTATGGATGGATGGATGGATGTGTGGATGGGTGGATGGATGTGTGGATGGATGGATGGATGGATGGATGGATGGATGGGTGGGTGGATGTGTAGATGGGTGGATGTGTGGATGGGTGGATGGATGGATGGATGGATGGATGGATGGATGGATGGATGTGTAGATGGGTGGATGGATGGATGTGTAGATGGGTGGATGTGTGGATGGATGGATGGATGGATGGATGGATGGATGGATGGATGGATGGATGGATGTGTGGATACG
>NW_007732207.1:125979-131661 GCF_000696425.1 Galeopterus variegatus | reverse complement strand
TGTCCTCTCTTACAACCCCTACTGCACGGTAATGACTCTGAGGATGTATGTATGTATGTATGGATGGATGGATGGATGGATGTATGGATGGATGGATGGATGGATGGATGGATGTGTAGATGTGTGGATGGATGGATGGATGGATGGCTGCAAGAAGGAACAAAAGAATGAGCAAGTGGATGAGCTTCCTGTTCAGCAAAGCCCTTGGGGAGGGCAGGAGGGATGCTGAGGAAGGGCAGGCTGTCAAGAAGGAGCCTGAGAAGCTTGGAAAAGCCAGTAGATTAATGGTCAGGAGACAGAAGGAGAAAAAAATAATGAGAGAAGAGGCTCTGACGAACGCAGCCTTCCAGGACACCAAGAGGAGTGGGTTTATGAGCCTGTGTCTCTTGTCGCGTCAGCTCATAATCTCGCTTGGTTTCCTCTCTGTCTTGAGGCTGGCGTAACCCACGGAGAGGAATGTCCTTGTCGTACTGGAGGGGCACGTGGCCTCCTTTTTGGGAGGGCAAGTGGGTTGGCACCGGAATGTGTTCAGCATAGCGTGGTTAGCCACTAGGTCAACCTTTCCAGCGCTTTCCCTTTGGGGTTGTCTCCCCTCATTCACACATCCTCCCTCAACATGCATGAGCAGCAAAAGGGATGAGGCTTTCCTGGGCTCTTTGTCTGGAAGGGTGAGCCCTCCTGGCATTGGAGCACTTAGCAAATTCCTCATCTTCTCTGGGACTCAGCTTCTTAGCTGTGAAATGGAGAGAGCAATAGGGACTCTTCTCCCTTAGAGAGCTGCTCTGACAATCAAGTGGAAGAAGAGATGTGAAAGCACCCTACAAACTGTAAAGTGCTGCTCCTGTGTGGAGTGTCAATTCAATTGTTGCTATTCTTTCTCCTCCTGGACTCCAAGGGCTTTGGGGGTTGAAAGAGAGGACTGAAGGGGAATGAGAGGGACATAAAGATGGCTGGGAACATCCAACCACCAGCCACAAAAGTCACCACCCTCTTTCCTGTGACACTCATCACATAAACACTCTGGCCTTCTCCTGATAGCAACACAGGTGATGATTCCATAATAGAAATCATTGCAGGCTTGCACTGCCCTCAGGCTGGAGCCCAATTTCCTTCACCCAGTAGGTAAGATCTGTGGTGATCAGCTGCATTTGACCTTGAGGCTTCCTTGTTCACCATCTCCCAATATGGAATCCAATAAAAATCATAACTATCACTGACTGAGTACTTTCTATGTGCCAGGTACCATGGTTTATAAATCTACCTCATTTAAACACTCCTTCTTTCCTCCACTTTGAATACTTGACTTCTTTTTTTTCTGAGTCCTGGCTTAAATATCCCCTTCTCAGAGATGGCATGTAACCTAGCCAAAGTAAGTCCCACCTGTTATCACACTAGCAGCACCCTGTTTGTTTCCCACTTAGTCCCTATCACGCCCTGTAGTTATTTTGTGTGTTTACTTGTACACTTATTTGTGATCTCTTTCCCCAACTAGAACATAAGCCCCACTGTGCTCCGTCTTTCTCAGCATGCAGCCCAGTGCCTGGCACCCAGGAGGAACTCAACACCTGTTGGCTGGATGAATGAAGAGCACCCCAATTTTTTCAGATTAGGAAAAGATTTGAGGCTTAAAGTATTCAGGCCATTTGCTCAAGGTCACATAGCATATAAGTCGTAGATATGCCAAATGACATCTCCGGTGGTTTGTTCTCAGGAGAGGATGGGGTGGCATTTCAAGCAGGGAGAGGTGGACTCCACTATTACACAGAATGCTACTAAAAGTCTTTTTAGTGGCCAACAAGTCTCTGCCAACCTCTCCCATAGCCAAAACTCCACCAAGAAGCACTTGAGGAATGATACTTGTGGCAGGTTCATAGAAAGTGATCCCCCCAACACATGAGTCATTCCCTTTAGAATCCCCTCCCCTTGAGTGTGAGATGAACCTGTGACCTGTTTCTAACCAATAGAGTGAGGCTAAGATAATGGCATGTCACTTCCATGATTATGTTTCCTTATAAAAGACTTTATCTTAGCAGATGAGAGAAGAGATTGCCTTGCAGGCTTTAGAGAAGAAAACTGCCATGCTCTTGTGGGAGGGCCACATGGCAAGGAACTGGGGTGGCCTCTGGAAGCTGACAGCAGCTGCTGGGTGACAGCCAGCAAGAAGGTGGAGCCTTCAGTCTTATAATCACAAGAAGACAAATTCTGCCAACAACCTGAGTGAGTTTGGTGGATCTTTCCTCAGTTGAGCTTCTGATGAGACTGCAGCCCCAGCCAACATCGGGATTGATGCCTTAGCAGAGGATTTAGCTAAGTTGTGCCCAGACTACTGACCCACAGAAATTTGAGATAACTGTGAGTCTTGTTTTAAGTCACTAAGTTTGTGTCAGCTTGTTATGCATCGATAGAAAACCAATACAATTCTATTTTAAAAGATTTCTGAGAGAGGCAATCCCACTCAACACATTTTCATCCCCATGCCTTCACAACTCTCTACTTTGTGCACCATACCATGAGTATTTATTTCCACCACAGGGCAAGATACGACTGGATTTTTACCTATAACTATCCATGTCAAAAATAAAGAATTCAGGTGGTACACTTGGGGAACTTTAGTTTAAGATAGAAAAATAGGTAGGTATTGGTTAAAGTTTCCCAGGTATAAAACCTGAAAAAATGTGCATATATATAACCTATGTATAACATATAATTAAATACACACAGACAATTCCAATATGCATTTTAAGCAGTTGGATAAAAAGATAGTTCTTGAAACGATTAAGAGTTGAAAAAGGTTTTTAACTGATCTTTGCAAATGCACTGCCTAAACTTCTTCATTGCTAAAATGGCATCTACCTGATAGGGCTGTTGTAAAAACTAAATAAGTGAGTGAGTGTAAACTAGCACTTTGTAAACACTCTATAAGTGTTGGCTTTATTATTGTCATTTATAAGGTGGACCAGGCTGGACTCTGAGCTGTCCTGGTCACCTGGATTTTGGTAACTGATATTCCATTCTGCGCCAAGAAGACATACACTGGGGCCCCATCCAGCCCACAATAATCAGTTGGTGGCTCCTAGATTTGGGTTGGTTGATTGTAGATTCAAGCCTCTGGCCAAGTCCCTTTTCTGGGCATTAGAAGTGCTGGAAAGAATGCACGATGCCCATCCCTGCTCCATGATCTACAGGGGGCAAGAAGATACCTGTGCTTAGAATGCTGAAAGCCATCACTGGGCCTGGCAAAAATGAGGAGGCTTTCGGTTGTAAATAATAAAGACCTGATTTGAACTCGATTAAACAAAAATATGAGTCCAAAGGCAGTTCTCAGTAATGGGGATCCAGGGATTCAAGTGTTATCATTCTCTCNTCTCTCTCTCTCTCTCTCTCTCTCTCTCTCTCTCTCTCTCTCTCTCTCTCTCTCTCCACCTTTTGGTCTGCTCCACTCTGCACTGGCCTCATTTTCTCCTAGTGAAGACCAACTCCCTCCATTCATCAGGGGAGAGGAGAAGGCCACAGCCATAGAGAGCCCCTGGCTTACGTCAGCCCCACCCTGCAACCTGAGAAGACAGAGAGCATCGCTTGAGCACCCGTGTGTGAAATCCCAGGGAAGGACTCCGGTAGGCCCTGCTCCAATCATATGCTCACTCTTTGGACCAACCATTGTAGACACGATTGGCCACGTCTTCGTGAGGCAAACACCTTCTGTTATCTACCCAGTGGCCATTCCCCCTCTTCCTTACCCACCTCCCACTTTGAAGGCTGAACAAGTCATATACTCACTTCCCCAGCTTTCCTTGCAGGTGAGGGCAGCCCTGTGTCTCCACCCCGGCCCGTGAGATGTAAGGGGAAGTGTGTTGGTGCCTTCTGGAAGAGTATTTCTGTCCCTGATAAGAGCCAGGGTAGCAGGAAGAAAGATTCTTGCATCTCTGTTTTGAATGCATTCATGATGCAAAGCCCTTGCAGCCACCTTGCCACTGTAAGGCAAAAAGCCTAAAGACAAAAATCCAACACAGAAGAGTGATAAAAATCTGGAACTTTGGTGGTATTATTTAGCTGTTACACCAAACTTAGAAATTTCTGCTTCCAGATTTTGTTATAGGAAATAGTTAGATCTCTTTTTTGTTTAGGTTACACATGCTATTATTTGCAGATGAAAGCATTCCTAACAGAGACACGGTGTGATATGCAAGTCCCAGAAAAGGGTAGAGGAAGGTTCTGGGAGGGACAACTCTGCCAGAATCACATGGAATGGATGGGGAAATGTCCCCCAGAGGAAAAGGAAAGCTTGTCACCAGTGCAAAGGAAAATAAAGAGATGATGGGCCAACAGGTCAGTAGCTGTCCCATCCCTGCCACCAGTTCTCAGCCTCTAGGGCAACACTACCCTGTTCCACCTCACCTCCCCCAAAGGAGTTTCTTGGGGTGTACAGGTGACCTACAATGAAACAGGATGTCTGGAAAGAAGGGCAAGGCTGTATTTCCAGCCTACAAAAAAGACACAGTCCCTCTAGTTGGCTTCTTGTCCCTTATCCCCGCCCATGTGGCTGCTGTGACCACAGCCAGGGCCTTCTCTGTTGGAAACAGCTGCAGATCTTATCATGCCCACCTGGACAGCAATAACTGGGAAAGTGGAAAACCTGAGATTCAAGACTTGGTTTTGCCACTTCCTAGCTGTGATCTTGGGCAAGTCAGGAGGGCTCAGTTTTCCTGTCTATAAAATGAGGCTCCCTCCATTAAATAACAAAGTAAGTAGTAAATAAGTATGTTAAATAATAGTACCTACCTCATAGATTCGTTTTGAGGATTAAAGAGAACATTTGTAAGGCACTAGATGGGACTGGCCATTAGTCAGTGCTCTACAAAGGACAGCTGCTAATAGTATTCATTTCCAAGAGCTTATTTGGTTCTGACCATCAATGACCTTGAGATTTTAAGGGGAGATGTGAGCTCATGGCCACTCCAGGACTTCCTTTTGTAAAAGTGTGGAAGGGTTCCCTCTGCCATCTTGGATTGGGGGCCCCACTCATGCTGCTGTGTGATGCCTGGGTCCATGATTTGTTTTTCCAGCTGTGAGAGCCGCTCCGTTTAATAGCTCCCATCCAACCTCCCTCCATGATTGAACTTGAGAGAGTGTGTTTGCTTAACACCCACAACGTTCCAGCTCCCATAAAACACAGAAAGAGCATGAGGCCTGCTCTGGGGGATCTTGCTCACTCTTGAAATTGAGCTGGACAATCGTAATTTTGGTTTAACCAAAAGAACCACAGGGTTCTCTCTCCCCATTCACCCAACACCTTCTGAGGCCTCACATCTCTGGATCCCCTTCCAGGCCCTCACCCCAGGCGGCTCTCTGGGGTGTGCCAAGTTTAGTTTCTCAGCTACTGTCTCTGGGAAGACAGAGCTGCAGTTATGGGAGAACGCAACCCAGTTCCCAAGTGTGGCTCCCTAGACAGCCTCCACTCCTTCCCCTGTGCATTTCTCCAGCCCTCGGGTTCTTTCTCTCCTGTCTTCCTTTCTCCCCCTTTGTTATTCCCCTGTCTCCAGTGTCTCTCTCTTTCTCTCTAAGTTCGTCACTTGCCCTCTTGCTCTCTCTGTCTCTGTGTCTCTTTGCTCATCTTTCTCTGTCTACATTTGTCTCTTGACCTGGTTTTGTTTCTCCATTTCTGTCTTTCTTTGACTCTTTCTC
>NW_007732207.1:112685-124648 GCF_000696425.1 Galeopterus variegatus | reverse complement strand
CTGTCAGCTGAGTGACTGTGGAGAAGTGACAGTGTCTTGGAGTCTCTGCTCCTTCGTCTGTAAAATGGGGGTAGCTGTTGGGAAGATGCCTAGCACTGACCTTGGTACCTATAAGCTATAGTAACCATGGTGGTTATTATATAACAATATAGTACATAGTATATTCATATTAGAGATGATGGAGTAAAAAAGGTTCTAGCTTTTTCTCATGCAGGCTTTTTGCAAACCAGAGCCCCCCTTTTTACCTGACCCAGCAGAGAATCTTCCATTGAGTCCTCATCACCATGCCTGCCTTCAGGTCACACCCCCAGACCCCTCTCAGCTCTCCCCAACCCTGCCACACTGTGCCTGCTGCCTCGTGCTCACCAGAGGCCAGTTCAAAGGGTTTCCCCATCCTTCCCACCATGGACACAATAGCCCATTCCCCCTGGACCCCAAGCCGACAGAAGAAAGCACAGGCAGGAGATCAAACATGGGCTGGATGGAAGACAGAGGAGCAGAGAATAAGGGGCAAGATGGGGCGGCAAGAATAATGACTTCCATCCAAGTCTCTTCCCATAAACCCACAGCTCTTTGAAGCCTGCTTTTCTTTAATAAAATGCACTGTTATTAATGACCCAAGTGGAAGCTTTCTGGGCAGGACAATGCCTGGCTCCCTGGCAGTCTCCATGGAGCCTCATGCATGGGAAAGCATCCCACAGCCCAGTGGATGCCTCTACATGCCAAGTACCAATGGGCGATCAGGGGGGTTGGAAGCAGGGTGGGGTCTGCGTGAACACCAGTGGGTGCCACCAGTGTTTGGGGCTGCTGCTGTCCTCTTAGGCCAGGACTGGGGGCAGCAGAGTCTGTGCTGCTGCAGTCCTGTCGGTTCATTCATTCAACAGATCTTAACTGAGCACCTACTGTGTTTCAGGCCATGTGTGGGTCAAAAGGACAAATCAGACGTAACTCTTGCCCTCATGAAGCTTGCAGTCAGAACAGAAAAGATCATTTATAAGAAGTCAGGTGCCAAGACGTCGAGGGGTATGAAGCCCCACGTTCTAGACTTTTATCTTATGTGCAATACTACCTCAGGAAGCTCCACAACTTCTCCTGGCCACCTCGCTATCAGGATGCTCTTCCTCACCTGATGCCCTCATGCTGCAGTTCAAACTCAAGGCCACTTAGTACCTGTCGGTGGTGACAGCAGACCTTTGGCACTGCTCTCTCTGCCCACTCCCATCCACCCCCAACTAAAGGGGTGGTCAGATTACTGCCTCTCTGCCATCTTTGCAGCTGGGTGATCTGGGGGAAACAACTCTCCCAGATGGAAAGAGCATGTTATTTTGGGAAAGAAGTAATTTCTGAACGTAGACGGGAGCTTTGAACTAGTGTTCATTCAATTTCAACAAATCAGGAATTGGAGGCTCAAAACCACACAGCCTGTGTGTGACACAGGAACCCAATCGTGGGAACTTTTCTGATGTTGTGGAGGTGCTTGGCACCACGGAGACAGACACAGCGTCACATGGGACTAACAAGTGGGCCAAGAGAGGACCCTCTGCATTCCACCTCCTCCAGCTGGGACCTTGAGCAAAATGCCTCCCTTCTCCACAGTTCCAACATCCACCTGTGCTGTGGGGAGGTGATAGATGGAGCAGGGCTGTAGTTGGCATCTATGGGTGGGTGGGGGACTCAGCAATCATGCTGGCTTAGTAGGAACACAGACCCAGGGGCGAGAGGATTGTTCATGCCCATTTACAAATGAGGAAACTGAGGTCCGGAGAGCTCAGGTGTCTTGACAAGATCACACAGCTGGTGAATGGCAGAGCCAGGATCACAGCTGTGTGGTGCTCTGGGCGCAGGTGTGAGAAGAAGCAGGATGGGAAGAGTTTGGCCACCACTTCCTACAACTTTGAACAGGTCCCTGCACCTCTCTCATCTCTAAAATGAGAGCATTTGACAGTCAAGTCCTGTGCAAAAATCCCAGGGGTGCGGGATCCCTCCAAATCGTATTAAAAGCTTTGAGTATGTGGGGCTAGGACTAAGTTTCCGGAGAAAATGACCAGAACCTTCATCAGATCTTCCTAAAAGTGCCTGGTGCAAGAGAGGTTAAGAACATGGAACTGGATGATCTCTGACTGTCCTTCCCACTCTGACGTCCTCTGATTCTGAGCCCAAGGTCATTCATTCATTCACTCAAACATCTATCAAGCACTTACTCTGTGTCAGGCCCACAGGGGCCCTCTGGTCCCCACGTTCCCCCAATAACCCTAGGAGTGGAAAGAGAACATGAATGTCAGGGGGCCTCCCACCACCCACACCAGGTCCCATGTCAATCATTTCTTCTGGGGCCTTCCCCTGAAGACCTTTCCCTCTAGGGAAACCCTCCCCCAGCTCCCTGCCCCGACTCCTTTCTTCCTGCCCCTGCAATGTGCTTTCTGCATGGGAGCTGCGGGGCGGTGGGAGAAGAGCTGGTGTCTGTCCTTGACCTGCCTGGCCACAAGTGGTCTTTGGAAATAATAACAGGCCAGAGACCCCTCCCCAGCTCACCTATCCTGGTGGAGTGGGGGCGTAGGACTGGTGCGGGCGGGGAGGGAGCTGTGGGGACAGAACAAAGGATGACACGAGAAGGCACAGGATGGAGCAATGAGGCCCCAGAAAGCACTGACTCGGCCCTTAATGTCCCAGTGGAGGGTTTTTGCTGCTCTGAGCTGTGGTCAAGGGGCGGGTGCCAGCCTGGGACAGCCAGCTCCAGTGACAGCCAGCAGCTGCCAGCCAACTTTCCATGACCTCAGAGGCGAGCTGGGGCCGAGCCTGCCAGGGCAGGGCAATAGCTCCACACTCCTCTTTCATGCAGTCTAATGGGGGTCCCTGCACCACGATGGGATGGTCCAGGGGGTGTGTCCTCATGGAAAGCTGCCAGTAGCACTTTCGGAATGAACAAACCACCCAAACCTCCAACTGTGGCAAGACAGCTGAATACGTTGTTATGCATTTATCCATACCATGGAGTACTACACAATAATTTAAAATGATGTTTACATGCCCTTTTTAGAGAAGTTACGTTCCAATGCTACATGAAACAAGGACAGGGTATGCAAGGGTGGACACATGTGATCTCATTTGAGACACATTTGCCTATAGTTAGTATTTAGTTTGCATGTGAATTGTATTAAAAAATCTTCAAGGACACTGACAAGGCCCTGCTTACCCTTACTGGGCTGCCCCCCAGCCCCGCCTCATGCTGCGAGTCCCCTTACCCAGCTCCATCCAAAGGCTGTCAGCAACTTGCAGCCCCTCCTCCTACACTCTATTGTATTAATCGTCCTTCAGGACTGCTGAAATGAAACATTCTCAGAGCATACTGTTCTTGGCATTTGTAAGGCTCATCACAACACATGATCATAAATGGGTGAGCATATTATCTGGGTAGTGTTTGCCCCCAACCCACACTCACCCTGAAGAGGCAGGTAACACGCTTGTCTGGTTCACCTCTGTATACTCAGCTCCTCAAACAGTGCTTGGAACACAGTAAGTGCTCAATAAATGTTTGTTGAATGACTGAATGAGTTTGACACTACAGTAGCTAGCACTTATTCAGTGCCCAGTGATTTATCTGCATTAATACATGACATCCTCTCAGCCATTCTAAGAGGAGGGCACTATTGGTGGGCTAATGCTCCATTTTACAGATTGGAAAACAGGTTTAGAGGAGTTAAGAAACTTGCCTTAAGCCATGCAGCTGGCAAGAGGCAGAGTCAGGATTTGAACTTATGGCTGTCAGGCTACAAAACCCTGTCTTAACCACTCTACTCTCCAGCCTCTCCTAAGTGCACAAGGGAGGAGGAGGGATAAGAAATCAGGAAATATGGCAGCATGGAACCTGCCGAATCTGGGTGATGGGAGAAGCCTTAATGATTTTATTATTTTCTTTAGCTTTTCCAGCTTTTCTATAATGCACGTGTATTTTATTTACAATCAGAGAAAACAACAACACGATAGTAAGTATTTTTTAATAAAAGATTGGCAAACAGTCCTAATGGAGACCCACAAATTCTCCCAAAACCCCCAGTAGCCCCCCAGTTGTGAGAATCCAGTGGCCAAGCCCACCCCATCATGGGGCTCCCCAAGAGACCACCTGTCATCAGCGAAGTTCCTACTGGAAAGGAGGGATCCCTGGACCACCTTACCCCCAGTAGCCCCCCAGTTGTGAGAATCCAGTGACCAAGCCCACCCCATCATGGGGCTTCCCAAGAGACCACCTGTCATCAGCGAAGTTCCTACTGGAAAGGAGGGATCCCTGGACCACCTGCAGGGCCTACACTCTCCCTCCTTACCCTTCCCCCACTTCCCCCACATTTTTCAGAGAGTGGTGAAGCCAGCAAACAGATAACTGCTCTTTCCGCTCACCACCTCCCTCCCACGGCCCAGCTCCTCCTCCAGCCTTGTCTCATGCTCTGTGGCCCCCTAGATCAGGAGGAGCAGCCCAGCCCACCCCAAAGATCTTGCACATGATTCCATTTTGCTTTATGCATCCCAAATGGTCTGCCCTTCCCTGGCAGGGTTTGCAGCAAATTATTGCTGGTGAAAACAGGAGGCTGGGGTTTGGAAACCAGATGAAGCTTTTACTTTTACTGGCAGTGGGGCCAGGGTGATTCCCAATAGAAAGCATCCTGTGCAGACACGCCCCATCCACGCATTCACTCATTTAACAGACACATGTTGAACATCTCCTGGGTCCTGGGAATTGTGTCCATCTGGGGAACAGAGATGGGCAAGAGTGAAGTGATGTGGTCGTGGTCCTATGGCCAAAGAGAAAAGACAAGGTGCTGGACAGAATACAGGGGGCCGGGGGGTGAAGTAGAGAAGGTGGTGAAGGAAGGCTTCCCTGGAACCTCAAGGGCAGAGGAGATGGCTGACTGGACAGCTGGAAGGGAGTGGTGTCCCCACTGGGAGGCACCTTCCTAAGGTCCCAAGGTGNAACCCCCAGTAGCCCCCCAGTTGTGAGAATCCAGTGGCCAAGCCCACCCCATCATGGGGCTCCCCAAGAGACCACCTGTCATCAGCGAAGTTCCTACTGGAAAGGAGGGATCCCTGGACCACCTGCAGGGCCTACACTCTCCCTCCTTACCCTTCCCCCACTTCCCCCACATTTTTCAGAGAGTGGTGAAGCCAGCAAACAGATAACTGCTCTTTCCGCTCACCACCTCCCTCCCACGGCCCAGCTCCTCCTCCAGCCTTGTCTCATGCTCTGTGGCCCCCTAGATCAGGAGGAGCAGCCCAGCCCACCCCAAAGATCTTGCACATGATTCCATTTTGCTTTATGCATCCCAAATGGTCTGCCCTTCCCTGGCAGGGTTTGCAGCAAATTATTGCTGGTGAAAACAGGAGGCTGGGGTTTGGAAACCAGATGAAGCTTTTACTTTTACTGGCAGTGGGGCCAGGGTGATTCCCAATAGAAAGCATCCTGTGCAGACACGCCCCATCCACGCATTCACTCATTTAACAGACACATGTTGAACATCTCCTGGGTCCTGGGAATTGTGTCCATCTGGGGAACAGAGATGGGCAAGAGTGAAGTGATGTGGTCGTGGTCCTATGGCCAAAGAGAAAAGACAAGGTGCTGGACAGAATACAGGGGGCCGGGGGGTGAAGTAGAGAAGGTGGTGAAGGAAGGCTTCCCTGGAACCTCAAGGGCAGAGGAGATGGCTGACTGGACAGCTGGAAGGGAGTGGTGTCCCCACTGGGAGGCACCTTCCTAAGGTCCCAAGGTGAAAAAGGCACTGGTGTGTTCAAAGAACCGAGTGAAAGCAAGCCCACTTAGACCTCTCAATTGGCAGACATGAGTAGACTCACTCGTAGTGCTGGTAGACTTGGAAATGGTTCAGCCACTCTGGAGGACTTTACATCATCTCCTAAAGTTGAACATTTTAACCTATGACCCTGAATATTCCAATCCTGGGTCTATCCCCAAGAGAAACTCTTGAAACTATACAACAGGGCACATNAATATTCCAATCCTGGGTCTATCCCCAAGAGAAACTCTTGAAACTATACAACAGGGCACATGCATGAGTGGTTTCATAGCAGCACCGATCATAGAGCAAAAACCCATAAACAATGCAAATGCTCACCAATGGGTGAATCAACCTGGCGAATTCACAGACGGGAATATTGTACAGTTGTCAAAATAAGTGAGTCATGGCGACATGCAGAAAGGTGGATGATCTTAACAACAGAATATTAAGTGAAAAGCATAAGTTCCAAAAGATTATATTACAGCATTATAACCATGTTTAGAAAGATAAAAACAGCTAAAATAAAAGTAGATACAGGGCTAGTTCAGTGATGACTAAACTGTGTGAATAGGGGCAAATCCCTCAGTTTCTAAACTGTAAAATAGAGATAATAATCTCAGTCCTGCCTTGTCGGGAATTAACCAACACACTAGATTCTCCTTAACAGAGCTCCACTTGCTCAGTCCATGGGATGAGCCAGGTCTTCTCTGCTCTTTTAAAACATCCATGATGTGGGTGGCATGTCAAGGTGAATGGCTGTGACTAAGTTGCCCATGAACTTCTGCCCCATCATTGAGTTACAGCTTTACCAGGAGGCAGCTGTGTGGTCACCACACCTGTTTATATCCATTATGCTTGGACTTGCATAATCATGGACTTGAATTAAGTATTAAGAAAATTGTGAAATGCAAGAATGAAACAAAAGAAAGTTAATGTTTCTAATGAATGCTTAATTGAATGTTTTGGAAAGACTTAAAAAAAATAGATGGGAGTAGGGGGTTGTAAAAATCCAGGATTCTGCCCTCAATTATTTCTAAGTGTCTGTAAATGCTCTCTTCACTTGAAAGAAATGGAAACACTGCACTGTGGGCATGCTTTATGCAAGGAAGATAAAGAGGAACCCAATAAGCAAACCTACATGCCAAGGAAAGCTCTCGCCCCTACATCGACATGGGCACCCCTTTATGGTTTTAGTTAATATAGAGCATGTATTACTTTCAGGATTCCCCCTTTGACCAGCTGTTTTGGCTCCTTAAGAGATTCTGGACAGATGGTGTCAGGTAAGGCTTCTTTTTGGAAAGGCTTCTATGTGCTAAGCACCTAATGTGCACCAGGCACCAGGTGCTTTATATGCAGCATTTCAACCCTTCCACTTAGTTACTATTCACCCCATTTTACAGATAAAGGAACTTAGGCTTAGGATTTATGATGTAGATGACAATTGTGGAGTGGGGTTGCCTCCACATCTCCCCGCAAGTGTCATGGACAGAACACAGCACTAGGGAAAAAGAGACCTGGGTTAGAGTCCCTCCTGTACTCCTCAGTCCCTGTGTGACCTTAGGCACCTTACTTGCTCCCTCTGGCCTTGGTTGTCTTTGGTAGAAAATGGAGGGTTTGTACTTGTATTAGTTATCAACTGCTGCATAACAAATTACGCCTAAAACATAGTGGCTTAAAACAACAACACTTATTATCTCACAGATTCCATGGATCGGGAATCTGGTCATGGCTTAGCTACATGTTCTGATTCAGGGTCTCCCACAGGCTGCAGTCAAGGTGCCACCCAGGGCTGTAGTCACTTCAAGGCTCGAGTGGGGAAAGGTCTAGTTCCAAGCTCATTCAGGTCGCTGTTTGCAGGAACCAGTGCCTCTTTGGCTGTTGGCCGGAGACCACACACCTTTGGTTCCTTCTGCATATTCTATTCATTAGAAGTAAGTCACTGCATCCAGTCCACATTCAATGGGAGGGTATTTCACAAGGGTGTGAATACCAGGAGATGGGATCACTGGGAGCCATCATAGAAACTGCCAACCATAGTCCTTGATTTCTAGGGTGCCTCCCAAATGTTGGATTCTTTGAGAGCAAGTTCCCCAAAAGATTTGGTTACACTGACTTAGACTGACTGACCCATAAAAAGATCTAGAAGGAAATTAGGGGAGATGTACATCCCGGGAATGCTTCCTCCCTTGGCTCTATCATCTTCTGTGAGCATTAGGCCTTGCCCCTTCTGCTGCCTCCACCCTCTGCCATAGTCCCTCTTCTCTCTGTGCCAGATGAGACCGGAGTATGCAGGCAGATGGAAACAGGGTCAAGGGAGTGGGAAGGCAGCTGCTGTTGTCCTGTAAGTGCCAGAAAATAGAAAGTCTCCTTAGTAAATTATTTTGAAGGAGGAAAGAAGGGGGGGGTGGAAAGGAGATCACTCAAATGTCAAAAATGAGAAAGCAAAGAAGAAAGAAACCACCTGAAAATATGATGGTGAAGATGCCCCAGTCAAAATATTGTAGAGAAAGGCAGCCCCCAAGAGCCAATTGCTCAGTGGCTCAGCCTCACATTGCCGGTGACTCTGCCTTCTGGTCCCATGCAGCATGTACCCACTGTATGCTGCAGAGAGTTGGGTAATGTGTGTGGGACAGAGGAGACCCATCATGGGGCCCAAGGACTGGCTGGCTGCTATTTTCTGACTGACTCTCAGCTCTTCTAAGAGCCACATCTATATGTCTGTTTAAAAGAAAGGGCAAGTTAAGTCTGACAATGTTAAAGTAAATTTGCAGATAGTCACTGGCCTGGACCAGTGAAAATGTTCTGCGGTTGGGGGCAACCATCAAGGATGCATATTATTTCAATGTCTTTTTGTATGGGAGAAAATGAGTAAAAATCCATTGAAAGTCAGTATTTCTATTTATTTATACACCTTATAATTTACAAGGAGTTTGAGGTGGCTGTTTCCTGGGAAGTCCTTGGCTACAGCATAACTAGGTAGTGAGGATCAGAACTTGAACCTTGTAACTCCTAAGCACGGCTTACCCAAGCTTGCTTGCACCCTTTCATCCCACCCCTACTGCTGGTGCTGCTGCTGTTAAGTGTCACTAGCACATTTCAGAGCAGTCCAACTGGCATAGGCCAATCAAAGCGCACCCAGCACAAGTCCAGACCAGCAGTGGTGGCCAGAGCAGGGTGGTTCTGGACCCTTCCTGGCTGTATGCTGGGATGAAAGTGGGATCAGCCACATGCCTGGGAAATCCGTCACTGTACCAGGAAGGCACATGCAAGGTAATAAAGGCCTGAAGAGGGCTTGGCCACATGCATCCTTAGGGCTCAGGTCAGGTTCAGTCTTTGGACTAATGGCTTGGCCTAAAACAGTTTCGCAGTGTGCCCAGTAGTCTACAGGGTGGCAGTAAGTGTAATGGGAGCATGTCACCTCCTGAAGGCTGGACTTTGCCTGTCTTCTATCTCCAGCACCTGGAAATGTGCCTGGCACATAGGAAGCTCTCAATAAATATTTGTTGAATGACTGAAATAAGGGTTCCATAGTCCAGTAAGTTTGGGAAACATGTGACAAAGCAAAATAAACAGATTTCTTTTGTTCAGGACTTCTCAGAACCTTCAATATGCTAATGTGTACTCTGACACTTTAAGAGGGGAGTACAGCATGCAGCGTTTTCCAAACTCACTGGGCTATGACTCTTTTCTACAACACATCTTGTAGAAGGTAGGTTCTACAGTCTAACTGATTGTCAAACCTTTCTGTCTAGCCATTCCATGGATCTGTGGCTTCAGTTTCAGGCAGATTCTCCCCAAGTCATGCCAAAGATATTCACCAGCTCTTCAGCCTTACATTCTAACAGTTTAGCAATCCTAGTGGAAAGAGGGCTGGTTATATCCTGCAAAAGTCCCAGTGAAGGCTCTTATTGGCCAGGTTTGGATCACATGACCACCCCTGAAACAATCACGTGGCTGGAGAATGTAATGCTCTGATTGGGCAGGCCTGATTACATACCAAGTCTTGAAACCCAGACCAAGTCAGGTTTATTTGAACTTCATGGACCAATGTCTCCCCAAAGAAAAATCTCAATCCTGTTACCAGGAAAAAAGGGGAGGGGAGAAACAGTGCATGACAGGGAAAATAAGGAATGCCAAACTTCTATACTGGGTGCTGGCTGCACAGCATGTGGTCGAGTTGGCCTGGATTCAAGTTCCAGAATGGTGATTCAATTCCCCTGCCCTTCCCCCACCTTCTCCCCTAAAGAATGACAGTGTATGGAGATTCTCAAGGCATCTCTGAGAATCGGGTACTGCTATTATTCCCATTTTATAGATGAGGAAACTGCGGTCAAGAGACATGAAATTATTGCCTATGATCACAAAGCTAGCAAGAGGCATGAAAGGGTGAGTGGAGTGTGTGTTTGGCGGTGGGTAATCAGCAGAGAGAAACATGTTTGGGAGGCTACCCCTTGGGATTCTGCAGTTTATGAAACCCACGGGCATGAAAGGGTGAGTGGAGTGTGTGTTTGGCGGTGGGTAGTCAGCAGAGAGAAACATGTTTGGGAGGCTACCCCTTGGGATTCTGCAGTTTATGAAACCCACAGCCCTTCTGAACTGTCCCAAGAGCTACTCCAGGGAGGGGAAGAGGCAGTTTGAGGGATGCTGGATCCAGGCCTGAAGGCTGTCCTGGCTTTGGGGAGACCTCAATTCACTCTACAGCATCACTGCAATGGTTTGTAACTCAAGCAGCCACCATCAGAATAGGCAGAATGGGGAAGACTTCTGTCTCTCTCTTGCCAAGGACTCCTTCCTCTATATTGCATGGGATGGAGTGCAACAGAGATGAGAAGGATCCAGAGCTCCTTGGGACATGTGGCCATTGGGAACCTGGTGCCCAAGGGGAGGAAAGCACTGACTATGCAAGCAGACAGCCCTGGGCTTGAGCCCCAGCTCTGCACTTACAGATTCTCACCTTGTGATTCTTCCTTAGTGTCTCTGTGCCTCAGTTTCCTCATTTGTAAAATGGGATAATATAGTACCTATGTCACGGAGTTCTTGAAGGATTAAATGTGACCTTGAATGTTATGTGCTTCATACATCATAAACATATTTTCATTTTTCCTCCTGAATCACCTGAGAATAGATGGAGCATTTCAGAAGGTCCAGAACCATCCATGGTCCTTTGCCAGGAAAACCACTTTGGGACAGTTTCCTCAGCAGGCTCCTTGATCAAAAGGTCTCCTGCCCTATGGGCTAGGTGGGCAGAAAGGATGGACCCCTTTCTGTGGCATCAAACATGGGTTTCCAGAAAGTTTGTAATTGGCCCCTTGTCACAAGTCTTGGCTCAATGTCCATGAAGGTAATGAGGAGGGGGTCACTGGGGTTCCCCAACCCTGCTAGGGCTCCCCCCACCCTGCTTGCTCTCTGCCCTGTCTTGCCCCAGGTCCCCAGGCACTGAGAGGGCAGCCAGCCTGGAACTCAGTCAGGGCACATCCTGTCTCAGTGACCGGCCCTACTGAGATGCCCTGGGAAGACTCCCCTCTGTTCCTCCTTTGCAACTCGGAGGTGGGTATGTCCATGCAGGGCTCTGTTTTCCAGCAGCTCAACCTAATGCCCTACAGCTCAGAGCCAAGGGCAGGTACTGGAAGGGGTCCCTGAGGTGTCGCCCTGGCCCCCCACCAGGCTCAGGCACCACCCACAGCATGACAGCACCTCCTTCTCCAGTCCCCCTGCTTCTCCAGGCCAGCCTGCCTGCGTGTGGTAAATGCTTGTGCAACTTGGCAAGGAGGCCCAGCCAGCGTGAGGTTCCCAGAGTGGGATGTGACGCTTGGAACAGATGAACCCCCGCCAAGAAAGTGAGCTTCTCAGCAAGGAGGCCAAGAGCAGGAGGCTGGGGAGGGGCAGGGCCCATCCAGGGAACGCTCCCACCCTAGGCTGGTCCTGGAGCCCCAGAGTGGTGGGGAGGGGGCTTCCAGCCAGTCAGGGCTACAGCAGCCCCACTGCTGGATGGGATTTCAAAGCTGAGACCCAGGAGGGGGTGTTGGGGATGGGGGCCAGTGCCTTCCACCAGGATTGCTTCATTAGTGGTTTTGCATTGTTAGAAATCGCTTCATTGGAGGCCACGATTGCAGCAACATGGGACTTTAATCCGGGTGGCCACAGGGACTTGTGGCCAGGAGCCCCAAAAGGAGAATGATCAAT
>NW_007732207.1:109696-112429 GCF_000696425.1 Galeopterus variegatus | reverse complement strand
CCCCACTGCTGGATGGGATTTCAAAGCTGAGACCCAGGAGGGGGTGTTGGGGATGGGGGCCAGTGCCTTCCACCAGGATTGCTTCATTAGTGGTTTTGCATTGTTAGAAATCGCTTCATTGGAGGCCACGATTGCAGCAACATGGGACTTTAATCCGGGTGGCCACAGGGACTTGTGGCCAGGAGCCCCAAAAGGAGAATGATCAATATCTCCAAAGCTGGTTGTCCTTTCAGGCTCTGGCTTCCTCTCATGCCCCCTGAAGGAGGTCTCTTGTGTCCCTGTCAGACCTTGTTGGCTCCTGGTCTGGAAGGCTCAGGGATGAGACAGGCCTCTCCACCTCTGCCTGCCTCTCTGACCTTTCACACGCAGAATCCCGAGTTTGCCATCACGTGCTGAGGGTAAGCAAAACCCAAAATGGCCCACCTTGACAAGACCTGGAACAATGGTGCTGAACATGACCTCACCTGTCAGCCCCAGGCACCCTCTCCCCACAGAAATCCCTGCTCTGGGCCTCTGTTTCCTCAGCTGAATAGGAGGCGGTTGGAATCAAGCAGTAGCCGTTCAGGGTTTCTAAGCCACAGATGACTTTACCAGGTGACAATTTACTGGGAAGTTGGACCTGGGGTGGCCAAACCTGTCCTTGAAATGCCTTCTCTCCTTGGCCCCAGGCCACCACCCTCACTCGGGTTCCCCCTGACCTCACTGGCTGCCACTCACTGCACATTTCTCCTCATCCTATCTTCCCTCTGTCGTGCTCTGGTCCCTCTGATCCTGTCAAAGCAGCCCAGCTGATCTTCCAAAAAGTGTACATCTGATGGTGAACTTCACCTGCTGCTATGAACTGAATTGTGTCCCCCTCCCCAACAGACTCATATGTGAAGCTCTAACACCCATTGTGATGGTATTTCAATGTGGGGCCTTTGGGAGTTAATTAGATTTAGATGAGGTCACAAAGGTGAGGCCCACATGATGAGATTAGTGTCATTATAAGTAGAAATGCCAGAGAACTTTCTCTCTCTCTCTGCCATGTGAGGAGACAGCAAGAAGGCAGCCATCTGCAAGCCAGGTAGAGAGCCCTCATCAAGAACCCATTCAGCCAGCACCTTGATCTTGGACTTCCCAGCCTCCAGAACTGCGAGAAATAAATGTCTGATGTTTAAGCCACTCAGTCTGCAGTAGTTTGTTATGGCAACCCAAGCTAACTAAGAGAACTGCTGCAAAACCTTCAATGGCCACTGTCTACTTCTCCAGGCCCCCCGCCCACCACTCACCCCCTCGTATTCTCGGTTCCAGCTCTGTTGATCTATAGGCTTCACTCAGACACTGCCGTCTCACATCCCAGATGTGGTAGGTGTTTCTAAAATGGCCCTCAGTGATCATCTCCTCCTGGCAGTTACACCCTTGTGAATCTCCTCCACTTGAGTGTGGGCTGGACCTAGTGACTCCTTTTANCAGTTACACCCTTGTGAATCTCCTCCACTTGAGTGTGGGCTGGACCTAGTGACTCCTTTTAACCACTTCTAACCAGCAAAAGTGATGGGATGTCACTTCCAAGATTAGGTTGCAGAAGACATGACTTCTGCCTTGCTTGTACTCTCTTGCTCTCTCACCTACCGGCTCTGATGAAGCAGCCTGCCCCTCTGTGGACAGGCCTACATGGCAAGGAACCAACCGGACCAAAAGCTTGATGGGAAAGACCCTCAGCCCAACAGCCTGGGAGGAACTGAATCCTGCAAATATCTAACTGAGTGAGCTTGGAGGCAGATTCACCCCCAGTTGAGCCTTAAAATGACTTTGGCCCCAGCAGACACCTTGATGGTAGCCTTGTGAGAAAACCTGAGCCAGATGACCCAGCTAAGTCATGTCCAGATTCCTGACCCACGGAAACTGTGAGATAATAAATGTTGCTGTTTTAAGCCACTAATTATGGAGTAATCTATCATGCAGCAATAGCTAACTGATACACCAGGCTCTGCACCTGCTGTCCCCTCTGCCCAGGATACTCCACTCTCTAGCCAGGCTCCTCCTCAACAGGATGGCTTAATCTCCACTGGCCATCAGGTGTCATCTTAACCATCACTTCTGCAGTCCTCTAGACCATAGTGTCTGGCTTACCCTAGTTGACTGTCGCAACTCATCCTTTAGACTGTGAATCCCATGAAGACAGGAGCTATGCCTGTCTTTATTACTATCTTTCCAGGGTCCTGCACAATGCCAAGCACATAGTAGGTGCTGATTTAACATGCAGTGCATGAATGAGTAGGTGAAACTGGATGAAAGAGGTGGTGCTGTAGGTGGGAGTTGGGGAGGCTCCTTTTGCCCACTGCACCCCCTGAACCCCACACAAAGACCCAGATGCCTTCTCCTGGACTGGCGTTTTGTCCAAGATTTTCTCAGCCCCTTTGGATGGTGATAAAGCCACAGACAAGACTGACAAGCTTCCTGCCCTCTTGGAGCCCAGCAGCAGGGAGGCAGACAGGAGCAGAACGAAGAGAACATCCTCTTAAATACGTGAGTTCATCTCTACTGCCTCCTAATATTGCACTCAAATGCCCAGAGCAGTGAGGAAGGAAGAGGAGAAGACAGCAGAGAAACCTTTGGAAGATCGAAAGTGGATGAGTGGGGACTGACTGTGCAGATTGGAAAAGCTGAGACCCAACTGCAGGAGAGGGGAGTGTGCAGAAGAAACCAGTCAATCCGAGCCACAGAATGCAGGAAAGAAAGGCCAAGAGT
>NW_007732207.1:104278-108647 GCF_000696425.1 Galeopterus variegatus | reverse complement strand
GAGTGTGCAGAAGAAACCAGTCAATCCGAGCCACAGAATGCAGGAAAGAAAGGCCAAGAGTCAGAAGCACCAGATATGCCTGGAGGTGAGGGTAATGTTCAGGAAAAACTGGACCGGAAAGACCCTGGACTTTGGGAGGCAAGCAGAAGGGTGAAATGGAAGTCCATGGCCAGATCAGTGAACTTCCCGTCCCCTTTCCCCCTTAGGTCTTTAATCCCAGGAAGCCCAGCTTTCACCCCATCTCTCCCCCACCAACCAGGTAAAAGACTGGGTGATCTACTTCTGTAGAAATCTCCAGCCTGAGGGAAGAGATCCAGAGATATTGATTTGGGGAACTCCCAGCTGAACATCTGGGTCCCTCTCTAAAAACCCCACACAGACCCCGCCCGTTTGCACAGCCTTCCCGTCAGCTTTGCAGAGTCTCACTCTGATACAGACAGCCAAGGATCACCAGGGATCTGAGAAATCCCCTAACATGAAAAGCAGAAAATAAAACAAACAGAAGAGGAGGAGGAAGGAAGAGGGGAGGGGAGGGGGAAAGAAGGGGAGAGGAGGGGCAGGATGGGGAGGGACAGGAGAAACAGTGGGAGGAGATCAGGGGAGACAGATAATCAGGGAGCAAAATGAAAGTCAAAAAACATATTATTTATATCCTTATAACATATGGGAAGATATTTCATCCGTGAAACTACAGGCAGCTATAAAAAGGAACACATTTAGAAATAGCTCTGCAAAATTAAAAATGAGAGCTAACATGAAATATTCAAAAGAAGATAAAAATAAGGAAATAACTCAGAACACAAAAAGACCAAAAAAAAAAAAAAAAGATGGAAAATATGAGAGGAAAAAAATTAAGAAGTAGGGAATCGAACCAGGACTTTTAGCAACCAACTGACATGAATTCCAGAAAAAGAAAGTGGAGAAATTGGTGGGGGGAGGGGAGGATACTGAAGAAATGATACAAGAAAATTTCCCCAAACTGAAGCACATGGATAATTAGGATGAGATTTTTTAGGAGCCGTTATCTTCCCAGATGAGAAAAACAAAATTTGCCAAGTGATATCATCAGGAAATTTCAGAACCCACAGGAAACAAAAAAGTAACTTGTGTGATCAGAATAGTGTCAAAATTCTCAGTAGCAGCACAAATATGTAGAAAACAAAAGAAGAAAGACCTAGAAATTCTGAGGAAAAGTAATTTTCTATCTAGAATTAAGTGTCCAGCCAAACTATCAATAGAACATGAGGATGGAACAATGATTTGTTTTGGCAGGCAAACCTTTTACAATTATCTCCCATGCATCTTTTCTCAAGAAACTACTGGAGCATGTTCTCTGCCAAGTGAGGGTGCAAACCAGGGGATGGCAAATTCAGCCCACCGCCTGTTTTTGTAAATAAAGTTTTATTGGAACACAGCCACACCCATTCATTTACCTATTGCATATGGCTGCTTTTTTTTACACCACAGTGGCAGATCTAAATAGTTTTGAGAGACTATATAGCCAGCAAACCCCAAAATATTTATTCTCTGACCCTCTGCAAAAATGTTGGCTGATCCCTGACATAAACCAAGAAAACAGAATCTGGGGTAAAATAGGGAAAATGGATGTTTCCAGAACTACAGCTGTGCCCAAAGAGCCAACAGACCCCACTGGAGCAGGAGATGGGAGAGCTCCAGAGGCTGTCTCCAAGAAATTAAAAACTGGAGTTGATGGACTGTCTCAAATGTCTGCTCATAACGAGAGGAGTTTGGAAGCTCTGTCAGCTGGTTTAGGGAAGAACTAATGATAGACTCATAGAAAACTAAGAAAATGAAAGCAAGAAGCAATTTAATAATTGCCAAGTTATTGCAGAAAAAACACAAAACTTATGCAAGAAAGAAAATAATTCCATTATTTCACATGGCTTATCCCTGCACAATATTTACATAGTCATAATCAAAAAGAGCTGAATAATAAATTTTATCAAAAATTGTGATAAATTATTGAGAGAATATAGGATCAAGGATGACTCTGTGTGTGTATATACACACGTGCGTGTGTGTAAAAGTTGAACCCTCAGTAGAAGGACCACGGATAATGTATAAAATAGAAAATGCAAGAATTTCTAGCATGAGCGTATTACTTGGAAATATAGAGATAAATAGAAAGGCAGCTAAAAGAACTAGAAATGCTTGCATCTGAAAAGCAGAGGAAGGGGGCCGGAGACTGCTGTTTTCTGATATAAGCATTATTGTATTGTTTGTCTTTTAAAGCCAAGTACGTATATTTCTTTAATAAAAATAGACATTAGTTCTCAAAAAAGTAATTAAGATAGATCATATCACCAGGTACTGTAAAGAGATGAAAGCGGGGTAATGGGGGTGCCTGGCACTGGTGAGGCTGCTTCTTGAGATGGGCTGGTCAGTGAAGGCCTTTTTGAGGAGGTGATCTTCGAAGTTGGCCCTAAAGCATCAGCCACATGAGGGCCCAGGGCAAGAGCATTCCAGACGGAGGGCATAGCACTGGCAAAAGCTTGGAGGTGAGACCAAGCTCGGCATATTAAAGCTTGGTGTGTGTGTCCCGTGGAGAGAGAGCAGGGAGAGGACCTGGATTGAACTTGGAGAGAAGGGGCCAGGTGGCCTGAAGATGGAGATGGAGCCCCAGGGGGACATCAGAGCTGGAGAGGCCACATGGGAAGCTCCATGTGAAAAGCCCGTGCTGGAAGAGATCAGCCAGGCAGTGAGCAACAGCAGGCCGAGCTCGCCTTTGAGAGTCCATGCAGGGAGTCAGAGGAGGGGGAAATTCAGGCACGAGTGCCCCATTTGCAACCTATACTGACAAATACTCAGGGAGATGAGCTAACAGCCCCTAATGAGGATCTCATAAATCACTTTCCCTGCCCCCTGCGAGCCCATTCTACTTTTCAAACCAATTTCCCATCCATTCTCAATACCTCATTTCACTCACTAAACAAACAGGTTAACATGGAGAATGTAATTAGAAACACAACCCATTTGCCAGTTGTCCAACTTGACCAGGAGCCCTTACTAGCTTTGTAAAACTGTCAAACTCCTTTCCCAGCTCAGCCCCAGCCCCCATCCTACTCCACCTGTTGACCTCTTAACCCCTCCCTTGGTTTTACTTATCCTTGCTCTAGAACTCTTTCCTTCTTCTGCCTGCTCAGTAGACCAGACACTTAGACACTAGTTGCTTCTTGCTCCAACTCCAGCCTTCCCCTCCAGAGGCTCAAACCTGTTCCCTTTACTTCATACTCCATCCCTCCAAAACCCATGCCCAGTGCCTGTGTCCCCAGCCCTGTCTGAGACCTGGCCACTGCTCCCCCAGGAGGGCAAGTCAGCCACTTTGATAGAGAGAAGTGGGTTGAAAGCCAAGGCCGAGAGCTGAGTGCAGATCCTGCTCCAACATCCCCAGGCTGAGGGACCCCTGCCTCCTTGTATCTCTCTCTCCTTCCTGTTCACATTTAGAGGCATATCCTGTTCCTAGAATGTCTATTCCAGGGGACAAGCTGGTGTCAGCATGTAGCCTAAGGTTGCTATCTAGTGTGGCTCAACATGTTGTCTTGAATGAATGAATAAGAAAGCCTGGCTTTCGTTGTACATTTTAGAGATGGGCTCCTCGGTGAAATTTATACTATGGTGTAAATGACTGATATATTACAGATGTTTCTTGTGTTGTGTATATTATCCTTCCAGGCCTAGCTCTGGGGCAACTTCTTCTAAGAAGTCTTCCTTATCTACCCAGCCGATAGGAATTTCATCTTTCTCTGAATTTATATATCCTGGAGGAAACCGTGTCTATAATATCCTTACAGATTAACTTATATGCATGCACACCCCCTTCCAAAAATGATAATATAATGGAAAAAGGAATAAGCCTTTTTCTCAATGGGACTAAAATCTCCTCAAAAGTAGGGACCATGTATTCTGCTGTATAATAATGCCTAGTCAAAATCAGGAGACTTAGGTTCAAATCTTAGCTTTGCCATATACTTGCTGCATGACATTGAACAAGCTGCTTATCCTCTCTGTGCCTCTGTTTTCTCATTGAACAGTGAAGAAGCACTATTAAGTTCATGGGTTTTTCTCAAGAATGACTGTCTAACTGCTTTGTTGTGGAATATTCATAAAGCAAATGCACTTCACAGGGCCTGGTTTTCCAAAGCCTTGCAGTTTCAAATGTTGACCTTGTGGAGAACTGGAAATTCTCCTCAGGCTATAAAGTCTCTGGTGTGAGATAAAGATTTGTGGCACAGCAAGGTTGCTGGCTCAGAGACAGACTAGTTACTGATTGTTATGTAAAGATACTGAGAAATTGCTCTAAGAAGGAATGTTTGCTAAGATCACACTTGTGTTGATAAGATCACTTAAT
>NW_007732207.1:102373-103971 GCF_000696425.1 Galeopterus variegatus | reverse complement strand
CTGAGAAATTGCTCTAAGAAGGAATGTTTGCTAAGATCACACTTGTGTTGATAAGATCACTTAATTGTCTACTGGAATGTCATCTGGCTTGTTTCACTGAAAGTTTCCAGCCTCTACTGTTAAACTATAACCCCACCTATGTCCTCTTCCTGTAACTTCCTGGTCTGGAAAATAAATGCAGGAAGAGAACCCCAATTCAGGGTTAATTTCCCAAGGAAGGGATGCCTCTCACTGGAGGGTCCCCAAAGGAAGTTAACCACTTCAGAGTCTCTCACTGCTCAGAAGAGATGGGCTTTGAGTAATCCTTTGCATCTCCGTCACCCAGGGGAAGAGGGGTGACAAATCCGTGTGGGGCAAAGCAACACAAAGCAACACTTTGTAAAACTGTCAAATGCTGAACAGATGTTCACTTACTAACTGTGATTAATATGATATTCAGGTTGTTGATCATTTAAAATATTTAAATAAAGAGCTTCCAATCACCTTAGGGATGAGATTTTATCTTGAGGTCTGCCCTTCCCTCCCACTCACTCACACCACCCAAGGAGGGTGGCCCAGAAGGAGGGAAGAGTTGGGGAAACCGAGGCCCCCTGAGAGTACATTAGCCTTGACCATGGGGCAGAGCTGGGAGTGGTACCCAGACATTTTGACTCTGCCCAGGCGGGGACAGCAGAGAAAGGGCTCCTCTGATGTGGCTTGGGATATTGTTCAGTCTCAGTTTTTGTTCTTTGGTGTTTTGTATTTTTGTTGCTGGGTTGTCCTTTTTCTAATCCCAATAACAGCGGCATGAGGAGGCCTGGGCAGTGGGAAGGCGTTGTTTAGTGACTGTTTGGGAGCTCTGAAAACCCCACCCCATGGCTGGCAGGCCACTGACTTCTCCCTGGTGGAGACAGGAATGGAGAGGGGGACAGATTTTGTCTGGAAGACACCTGGGGAATAGCCAGTCTTCCTGCCCACCCAGGAGAGGCTGGCCTGGGATCCGGCTGCCTCTTAGGATTTTCTGATCACCACTGCATAGATCGTTGGAGCAGAAGGCACCTTTCCCGGCTTCCAGTCCAGCTTTTTCCAAAATGGGGTCTTCAGGAACCAGTTCTGTTGGATATTAATACATCTTGTATGGAGATAACATCCCAGAGTCAAACGCGTTTGAGAAATGCTCAGTCAAGTGTATTCTTAGGTGCAAGACTTCTCAGAACCTTAAACTTGCTCATGTAATATTGTGACTATCTGAGAAAGGGCCGTGAGATGTTACTGAGCCAGAGTTTTAATTATATTAATATTATTTGTGTGTGTGAGGATCGTCCAGTAGCATTACTGTTTTAGGTAGAGCAGCGTTGCCCAGAATATGTCGTCTCTTTATGTCTCTAAAACAACTCTGAATTCCCTTAGGAGCCCACGCCTGGTGGGTAGAAGAAAACAAAGGAGGAAAAGGACAGAGTGAGAAAGGGAGAGAGGGGAGGGAGGGAAGCTGAGTTTTGCTCAGTCTGGTTTAAAACTCATTGCAATCCAATCATGTAAGCACGTTTTTAGCACTGCCTCATTCTCTTTAGTTACTCTTCTGCTCCTCTCCAGTGTTCCCTACTCCTCTCGAGATAGTG